>NW_026602231.1:0-22307 GCF_029448725.1 Salvelinus fontinalis | reverse complement strand
CTCCCCTTTCGTCTCTGCTTAGTCCCAAGGTACCATTTAGGTGGTCTAAGGACTGTAACCATGCTTTTGAGTCCGCTAAAGCGCTACTTTGTAGTGCCCCAGTGCTTGCCGCCCCCAACTTTGACAAACCTTTTAAGTTGGAGGTTGACGCTAGTATAGTGGGGGTGGGTGCGGTTCTCTTACAGGAAGATGAAGATGGAGTGGATCGGCCCGTCAGTTTCTTTTCCCGTAAGTTCAACTCGTGTCAGTCAAGGTACTCCACAATTGAACAAGAGACACTAGCTTTATTGCTAGCCTTACAGTTCTTTGAAGTATATGTGGGATCCAGTGCCTTGCCTGTAATGGTCTTCACAGACCATAATCCTTTAGTGTTCTTAAAGCAAATGTACAATCAGAAACGCCGCCTTATGCGGTGGGCTCTGATTGTACAAGGATATAATGTACAGATAGCCTATGTGAAGGGCTCAGCGAATGTGGTTGCTGACGCTCTATCACGGGTTTACTAACTGGGGAAGCGTTGGTTTTTGTTATTACAAACTGTATGTTTGCAATTTTTGTGGTGGGCGTGTTACGTTCCCCAGTTTCTGTGTTCTGTTTTGTATTTGAGTGTGTGTTTCAGGAGATGGCTTCCTGAAGTACTCCCCAACCAGCTGATTGGTCAACCCCAGGCTAATTGGTGATTGGAGCTGACCCCGCCCCCTCGTCAAGAAGCAGCTGACACTAATCACCATTGCCACCTGAAGATAAAAGCCAGTGTTCTGCCCCAGGAGTTTAGAGAGAGAGAGAAGAGATTGAGAGAGGAGAGGAGATGAAATTTGGAGTAGAGTTTTGGAGATTGAGAGAGAAAAATTAGATTGTGATATAGTGTGGGTTGGGTATCAGAAAGTGTGGTATGTAATGTTGTTGTTGGTAGCAGTTTTTCTATGTCCTGTGTTTGTGAGTGTTTGTGAAATCATTAATAATTACTCTGTTTCATTTGTTCCCAGGGGGGAAGGAGAAGGCACTTTGGGAGTGCTTAGGCAAGAGGCCCGCGGGCATACATATACCCGTAGTATATTTACTGTCTAGACACACTAGGTAAGACCTGGGCGGACCACCCCCTGTATTTTGGTTAGGGCACCAGGCGGTGTTAAGTTAGGTAAGTTAAATGGGTAGGCAGGTTAGATAGGAGAGGGGGAACTTTGATATTTACTTTCTTTGCTTTGGTTCCGTCCAGCCCCTTTTCCCCATATTACCGTGTAAGAAAATAAATTCTAGTAAACGGTAAATTCTGCTTTTGTGTCATCCTTACTCGCACCTACAGTCCATACCTCTTGCACTTCAGAGAGTTGAGTTGTAGCAGGGAGTTGCGTTCCCTCTTCTCAGAGGCGTGCGTAACAGCAACTTGCTGAAAACCGTCCACAGTGTTACTATCATCCTGATTAAACAGTACTGAAATAAAATTAACTTACAGAGTGCATCAAACATGATTTAGAGCTTGTTTATGGAAAAGTGTTTATTTCTGTATTTCAACATGATTTGGAGCTTGTTTTTGAAAAGTGCTTATTTCTGTTTTTCAACATGATTTAGAGCTTGTTTTTGGAAAAGTGTTTATTTCTGTATTCCAATGTTGCAACTTGCTGAAAACCGTCCACAGTGTTACTATCATCCTGATTAAACAGTACTGAAATAAAATTAACTTACAGAGTGCATCAAACATGATTTAGAGCTTGTTTATGGAAAAGTGTTTATTTCTGTATTTCAACATGATTTGGAGCGTGTATTTGAAAAGTGCTTATTTCTGTATTTCAACATGATTTGGAGCTTGTTTTTGAAAAGTGTTTTTTCTGTATTTCAACAAGATTTAGAGCTTGTTTTTGGAAAAGTGTTTATTTCTGTATTTCAACATGATTTGGAGCTTGTTTTTGAAAAGTGCTTATTTCTGTATTTCAACATGATTTGGAGCTTGTTTTTGAAAAGTGTTTATTTCTGTTTTTCAATGTTGCAACTTGCTGAAAACCGTCCACAGTGTTACTATCATCCTGATTAAACAGTACTGAAATAAAATTAACTTACAGAGTGCATCAAACATGATTTAGAGCTTGTTTATGGAAAAGTGTTTATTTCTGTATTTCAACATGATTTGGAGCTTGTATTTGAAAAGTGCTTATTTCTGTATTTCAACATGATTTGGAGCTTGTTTTTGAAAAGTGTTTTTTCTGTATTTCAACAAGATTTAGAGCTTGTTTTTGGAAAAGTGTTTATTTCTGTATTTCAATGTTGCAACTTGCTGAAAACTGTCCACAGTGTTCCTATCATCCTGATTAAACAGTACTGAAATAGAATTAACTTACAGAGAGCATCAAACATGATTTAGAGCTTGTTTATGGAAAAGTGTTTATTTCTGTATTTCAACATGATTTGGAGCTTGTTTTTGAAAAGTGCTTATTTCTGTATTTCAACATGATTTGGAGCTTGTTTTTGAAAAGTGTTTATTTCTGTTTTTCAACATGATTTAGAGCTTGTTTTTGGAAAAGTGTTTATTTCTGTATTCCAATGTTGCAACTTGCTGAAAACCGTCCACAGTGTTACTATCATCCTGATTAAACAGTACTGAAATAAAATTAACTTACAGAGTGCATCAAACATGATTTAGAGCTTGTTTATGGAAAAGTGTTTATTTCTGTATTTCAACATGATTTGGAGCTTGTTTTTGAAAAGTGCTTATTTCTGTTTTTCAACATGATTTAGAGCTTGTTTTTGGAAAAGTGTTTATTTCTGTATTCCAATGTTGCAACTTGCTGAAAACCGTCCACAGTGTTACTATCATCCTGATTAAACAGCACTGAAATAAAATTAACTTACAGAGTGCATCAAACATGATTTAGAGCTTGTTTATGGAAAAGTGTTTATTTCTGTATTTCAACATGATTTGGAGCTTGTATTTGAAAAGTGCTTATTTCTGTATTTCAACATGATTTGGAGCTTGTTTTTGAAAAGTGTTTATTTCTGTTTTTCAACATGATTTAGAGCTTGTTTTTGGAAAAGTGTTTATTTCTGTATTCCAATGTTGCAACTTGCTGAAAACCGTCCACAGTGTTACTATCATCCTGATTAAACAGTACTGAAATAAAATTAACTTACAGAGTGCATCAAACATGATTTAGAGCTTGTTTATGGAAAAGTGTTTATTTCTGTATTTCAACATGATTTGGAGCTTGTTTTTGAAAAGTGCTTATTTCTGTTTTTCAACATGATTTAGAGCTTGTTTTTGGAAAAGTGTTTATTTCTGTATTCCAATGTTGCAACTTGCTGAAAACCGTCCACAGTGTTACTATCATCCTGATTAAACAGTACTGAAATAAAATTAACTTACAGAGTGCATCAAACATGATTTAGAGCTTGTTTATGGAAAAGTGTTTATTTCTGTATTTCAACATGATTTGGAGCTTGTTTTTGAAAAGTGCTTATTTCTGTATTTCAACATGATTTGGAGCTTGTTTTCGAAAAGTGTTTTTTCTGTATTTCAACATGATTTAGAGCTTTTTTTTGGAAAAGTGTTTATTTCTGTATTTCAATGTTGCAACTTGCTGAAAACTGTCCACAGTGTTCCTATCATCCTGATTAAACAGTACTGAAATAAAATTAACTTACAGAGTGCATCAAACATGATTTAGAGCTTGTTTATGGAAAAGTGTTTATTTCTGTATTTCAACATGATTTGGAGCTTGTATTTGAAAAGTGCTTATTTCTGTATTTCAACATGATTTGGAGCTTGTTTTTGAAAAGTGTTTTTTCTGTATTTCAACAAGATTTAGAGCTTGTTTTTGGAAAAGTGTTTATTTCTGTATTTCAATGTTGCAACTTGCTGAAAACCGTCCACAGTGTTACTATCATCCTGATTAAACAGCACTGAAATAAAATTAACTTACAGAGTGCATCAAACATGATTTAGAGCTTGTTTATGGAAAAGTGTTTATTTCTGTATTTCAACATGATTTGGAGCTTGTTTTTGAAAAGTGCTTATTTCTGTTTTTCAAAATGATTTAGAGCTTGTTTTTGGAAAAGTGTTTATTTCTGTATTCCAATGTTGCAACTTGCTGAAAACCGTCCACAGTGTTACTATCATCCTGATTAAACAGCACTGAAATAAAATTAACTTACAGAGTGCATCAAACATGATTTAGAGCTTGTTTATGGAAAAGTGTTTATTTCTGTATTTCAACATGATTTGGAGCTTGTATTTGAAAAGTGCTTATTTCTGTATTTCAACATGATTTGGAGCTTGTTTTTGAAAAGTGTTTATTTCTGTTTTTCAACATGATTTAGAGCTTGTTTTTGGAAAAGTGTTTATTTCTGTATTCCAATGTTGCAACTTGCTGAAAACCGTCCACAGTGTTACTATCATCCTGATTAAACAGTACTGAAATAAAATTAACTTACAGAGTGCATCAAACATGATTTAGAGCTTGTTTATGGAAAAGTGTTTATTTCTGTATTTCAACATGATTTGGAGCTTGTTTTTGAAAAGTGCTTATTTCTGTTTTTCAACATGATTTAGAGCTTGTTTTTGGAAAAGTGTTTATTTCTGTATTCCAATGTTGCAACTTGCTGAAAACCGTCCACAGTGTTACTATCATCCTGATTAAACAGTACTGAAATAAAATTAACTTACAGAGTGCATCAAACATGATTTAGAGCTTGTTTATGGAAAAGTGTTTATTTCTGTATTTCAACATGATTTGGAGCTTGTTTTTGAAAAGTGCTTATTTCTGTATTTCAACATGATTTGGAGCTTGTTTTCGAAAAGTGTTTTTTCTGTATTTCAACATGATTTAGAGCTTGTTTTTGGAAAAGTGTTTATTTCTGTATTTCAATGTTGCAACTTGCTGAAAACTGTCCACAGTGTTCCTATCATCCTGATTAAACAGTACTGAAATAAAATTAACTTACAGAGTGCATCAAACATGATTTAGAGCTTGTTTATGGAAAAGTGTTTATTTCTGTATTTCAACATGATTTGGAGCTTGTATTTGAAAAGTGCTTATTTCTGTATTTCAACATGATTTGGAGCTTGTTTTTGAAAAGTGTTTTTTCTGTATTTCAACATGATTTAGAGCTTGTTTTTGGAAAAGTGTTTATTTCTGTATTTCAATGTTGCAACTTGCTGAAAACCGTCCACAGTGTTACTATCATCCTGATTAAACAGTACTGAAATAAAATTAACTTACAGAGTGCATCAAACATGATTTAGAGCTTGTTTATGGAAAAGTGTTTATTTCTGTATTTCAACATGATTTGGAGCTTGTATTTGAAAAGTGCTTATTTCTGTATTTCAACATGATTTGGAGCTTGTTTTTGAAAAGTGTTTTTTCTGTATTTCAACATGATTTAGAGCTTGTTTTTGGAAAAGTGTTTATTTCTGTATTCCAATGTTGCAACTTGCTGAAAACCGTCCACAGTGTTACTATCATCCTGATTAAACAGTACTGAAATAAAATTAACTTACAGAGTGCATCAAACATGATTTAGAGCTTGTTTATGGAAAAGTGTTTATTTCTGTATTTCAACATGATTTGGAGCTTGTTTTTGAAAAGTGCTTATTTCTGTATTTCAACATGATTTGGAGCTTGTTTTTGAAAAGTGTTTATTTCTGTTTTTCAACATGATTTAGAGCTTGTTTTTGGAAAAGTGTTTATTTCTGTATTCCAATGTTGCAACTTGCTGAAAACCGTCCACAGTGTTACTATCATCCTGATTAAACAGTACTGAAATAAAATTAACTTACAGAGTGCATCAAACATGATTTAGAGCTTGTTTATGGAAAAGTGTTTATTTCTGTATTTCAACATGATTTGGAGCTTGTTTTTGAAAAGTGCTTATTTCTGTTTTTCAACATGATTTAGAGCTTGTTTTTGGAAAAGTGTTTATTTCTGTATTCCAATGTTGCAACTTGCTGAAAACCGTCCACAGTGTTACTATCATCCTGATTAAACAGTACTGAAATAAAATTAACTTACAGAGTGCATCAAACATGATTTAGAGCTTGTTTATGGAAAAGTGTTTATTTCTGTATTTCAACATGATTTGGAGCTTGTATTTGAAAAGTGCTTATTTCTGTATTTCAACATGATTTGGAGCTTGTTTTTGAAAAGTGTTTATTTCTGTATTTCAACATGATTTAGAGCTTGTTTTTGGAAAAGTGTTTATTTCTGTATTCCAATGTTGCAACTTGCTGAAAACCGTCCACAGTGTTACTATCATCCTGATTAAACAGTACTGAAATAAAATTAACTTACAGAGTGCATCAAACATGATTTAGAGCTTGTTTATGGAAAAGTGTTTATTTCTGTATTTCAACATGATTTGGAGCTTGTTTTTGAAAAGTGCTTATTTCTGTTTTTCAACATGATTTAGAGCTTGTTTTTGGAAAAGTGTTTATTTCTGTATTCCAATGTTGCAACTTGCTGAAAACCGTCCACAGTGTTACTATCATCCTGATTAAACAGTACTGAAATAAAATTAACTTACAGAGTGCATCAAACATGATTTAGAGCTTGTTTATGGAAAAGTGTTTATTTCTGTATTTCAACATGATTTGGAGCTTGTTTTTGAAAAGTGCTTATTTCTGTATTTCAACATGATTTGGAGCTTGTTTTCGAAAAGTGTTTTTTCTGTATTTCAACATGATTTAGAGCTTGTTTTTGGAAAAGTGTTTATTTCTGTATTTCAATGTTGCAACTTGCTGAAAACTGTCCACAGTGTTCCTATCATCCTGATTAAACAGTACTGAAATAAAATTAACTTACAGAGTGCATCAAACATGATTTAGAGCTTGTTTATGGAAAAGTGTTTATTTCTGTATTTCAACATGATTTGGAGCTTGTATTTGAAAAGTGCTTATTTCTGTATTTCAACATGATTTGGAGCTTGTTTTTGAAAAGTGTTTTTTCTTATTTCAACAGATTTAGAGCTTGTTTTTGGAAAAGTGTTTATTTCTGTATTCCAATGTTGCAACTTGCTGAAAACCGTCCACAGTGTTACTATCATCCTGATTAAACAGTACTGAAATAAAATTAACTTACAGAGTGCATCAAACATGATTTAGAGCTTGTTTATGGAAAAGTGTTTATTTCTGTATTTCAACATGATTTGGAGCTTGTATTTGAAAAGTGCTTATTTCTGTATTTCAACATGATTTGGAGCTTGTTTTTGAAAAGTGTTTATTTCTGTTTTTCAACATGATTTAGAGCTTGTTTTTGGAAAAGTGTTTATTTCTGTATTCCAATGTTGCAACTTGCTGAAAACCGTCCACAGTGTTACTATCATCCTGATTAAACAGTACTGAAATAAAATTAACTTACAGAGTGCATCAAACATGATTTAGAGCTTGTTTATGGAAAAGTGTTTATTTCTGTATTTCAACATGATTTGGAGCTTGTTTTTGAAAAGTGCTTATTTCTGTTTTTCAACATGATTTAGAGCTTGTTTTTGGAAAAGTGTTTATTTCTGTATTCCAATGTTGCAACTTGCTGAAAACCGTCCACAGTGTTACTATCATCCTGATTAAACAGTACTGAAATAAAATTAACTTACAGAGTGCATCAAACATGATTTAGAGCTTGTTTATGGAAAAGTGTTTATTTCTGTATTTCAACATGATTTGGAGCTTGTATTTGAAAAGTGCTTATTTCTGTATTTCAACATGATTTGGAGCTTGTTTTTGAAAAGTGTTTTTTCTGTATTTCAACATGATTTAGAGCTTGTTTTTGGAAAAGTGTTTATTTCTGTATTCCAATGTTGCAACTTGCTGAAAACCGTCCACAGTGTTACTATCATCCTGATTAAACAGTACTGAAATAAAATTAACTTACAGAGTGCATCAAACATGATTTAGAGCTTGTTTATGGAAAAGTGTTTATTTCTGTATTTCAACATGATTTGGAGCTTGTATTTGAAAAGTGCTTATTTCTGTATTTCAACATGATTTGGAGCTTGTTTTTGAAAAGTGTTTTTTCTGTATTTCAACAAGATTTAGAGCTTGTTTTTGGAAAAGTGTTTATTTCTGTATTTCAATGTTGCAACTTGCTGAAAACTGTCCACAGTGTTCCTATCATCCTGATTAAACAGTACTGAAATAAAATTAACTTACAGAGAGCATCAAACATGATTTAGAGCTTGTTTATGGAAAAGTGTTTATTTCTGTATTTCAACATGATTTGGAGCTTGTTTTTGAAAAGTGTTTATTTCTGTTTTTCAACATGATTTATAGCTTGTTTTTGGAAAAGTGTTTATTTCTGTATTCCAATGTTGCAACTTGCTGAAAACCGTCCACAGTGTTACTATCATCCTGATTAAACAGTACTGAAATAAAATTAACTTACAGAGTGCATCAAACATGATTTAGAGCTTGTTTATGGAAAAGTGTTTATTTCTGTATTTCAACATGATTTGGAGCTTGTATTTGAAAAGTGCTTATTTCTGTATTTCAACATGATTTGGAGCTTGTTTTTGAAAAGTGTTTTTTCTGTATTTCAACATGATTTAGAGCTTGTTTTTGGAAAAGTGTTTTTTTCTGTATTCCAATGTTGCAACTTGCTGAAAACCGTCCACAGTGTTACTATCATCCTGATTAAACAGTACTGAAATAAAATTAACTTACAGAGTGCATCAAACATGATTTAGAGCTTGTTTATGGAAAAGTGTTTATTTCTGTATTTCAACATGATTTGGAGCTTGTATTTGAAAAGTGCTTATTTCTGTATTTCAACATGATTTGGAGCTTGTTTTCGAAAAGTGTTTTTTCTGTATTTCAACATGATTTAGAGCTTGTTTTTGGAAAAGTGTTTATTTCTGTATTCCAATGTTGCAACTTGCTGAAAACTGTCCACAGTGTTCCTATCATCCTGATTAAACAGTACTGAAATAAAATTAACTTACAGAGTGCATCAAACATGATTTAGAGCTTGTTTATGGAAAAGTGTTTATTTCTGTATTTCAACATGATTTGGAGCTTGTTTTTGAAAAGTGCTTATTTCTGTATTTCAACATGATTTGGAGCTTGTTTTCGAAAAGTGTTTTTTCTGTATTTCAACATGATTTAGAGCTTTTTTTTGGAAAAGTGTTTATTTCTGTATTTCAATGTTGCAACTTGCTGAAAACTGTCCACAGTGTTCCTATCATCCTGATTAAACAGTACTGAAATAAAATTAACTTACAGAGTGCATCAAACATGATTTAGAGCTTGTTTATGGAAAAGTGTTTATTTCTGTATTTCAACATGATTTGGAGCTTGTATTTGAAAAGTGCTTATTTCTGTATTTCAACATGATTTGGAGCTTGTTTTTGAAAAGTGTTTTTTCTGTATTTCAACATGATTTAGAGCTTGTTTTTGGAAAAGTGTTCATTTCTGTATTCCAATGTTGCAACTTGCTGAAAACCGTCCACAGTGTTACTATCATCCTGATTAAACAGTACTGAAATAAAATTAACTTACAGAGTGCATCAAACATGATTTAGAGCTTGTTTATGGAAAAGTGTTTATTTCTGTATTTCAACATGATTTGGAGCTTGTATTTGAAAAGTGCTTATTTCTGTATTTCAACATGATTTGGAGCTTGTTTTTGAAAAGTGTTTTTTCTGTATTTCAACAAGATTTAGAGCTTGTTTTTGGAAAAGTGTTTATTTCTGTATTTCAATGTTGCAACTTGCTGAAAACTGTCCACAGTGTTCCTATCATCCTGATTAAACAGTACTGAAATAAAATTAACTTACAGAGAGCATCAAACATGATTTAGAGCTTGTTTATGGAAAAGTGTTTATTTCTGTATTTCAACATGATTTGGAGCTTGTTTTTGAAAAGTGTTTATTTCTGTTTTTCAACATGATTTATAGCTTGTTTTTGGAAAAGTGTTTATTTCTGTATTCCAATGTTGCAACTTGCTGAAAACCGTCCACAGTGTTACTATCATCCTGATTAAACAGTACTGAAATAAAATTAACTTACAGAGTGCATCAAACATGATTTAGAGCTTGTTTATGGAAAAGTGTTTATTTCTGTATTTCAACATGATTTGGAGCTTGTATTTGAAAAGTGCTTATTTCTGTATTTCAACATGATTTGGAGCTTGTTTTTGAAAAGTGTTTTTTCTGTATTTCAACATGATTTAGAGCTTGTTTTTGGAAAAGTGTTTTTTTCTGTATTCCAATGTTGCAACTTGCTGAAAACCGTCCACAGTGTTACTATCATCCTGATTAAACAGTACTGAAATAAAATTAACTTACAGAGTGCATCAAACATGATTTAGAGCTTGTTTATGGAAAAGTGTTTATTTCTGTATTTCAACATGATTTGGAGCTTGTATTTGAAAAGTGCTTATTTCTGTATTTCAACATGATTTGGAGCTTGTTTTCGAAAAGTGTTTTTTCTGTATTTCAACATGATTTAGAGCTTGTTTTTGTAAAAGTGTTTATTTCTGTATTTCAATGTTGCAACTTGCTGAAAACTGTCCACAGTGTTCCTATCATCCTGATTAAACAGTACTGAAATAAAATTAACTTACAGAGAGCATCAAACATGATTTAGAGCTTGTTTATGGAAAAGTGTTTATTTCTGTATTTCAACATGATTTGGAGCTTGTTTTTGAAAAGTGTTTATTTCTGTTTTTCAACATGATTTAGAGCTTGTTTTTGGAAAAGTGTTTATTTCTGTATTCCAATGTTGCAACTTGCTGAAAACCGTCCACAGTGTTACTATCATCCTGATTAAACAGTACTGAAATAAAATTAACTTACAGAGTGCATCAAACATGATTTAGAGCTTGTTTATGGAAAAGTGTTTATTTCTGTATTTCAACATGATTTGGAGCTTGTATTTGAAAAGTGCTTATTTCTGTATTTCAACATGATTTGGAGCTTGTTTTTGTAAAAGTGTTTATTTCTGTATTCCAATGTTGCAACTTGCTGAAAACCGTCCACAGTGTTACTATCATCCTGATTAAACAGTACTGAAATAAAATTAACTTACAGAGTGCATCAAACATGATTTAGAGCTTGTTTATGGAAAAGTGTTTATTTCTGTATTTCAACATGATTTGGAGCTTGTTTTTGAAAAGTGTTTATTTCTGTATTTCAACATGATTTAGAGCTTGTTTTTGGAAAAGTGTTTATTTCTGTATTCCAATGTTGCAACTTGCTGAAAACTGTCCACAGTGTTCCTATCATCCTGATTAAACAGTACTGAAATAAAATTAACTTACAGAGTGCATCAAACATGATTTAGAGCTTGTTTATGGAAAAGTGTTTATTTCTGTATTTCAACATGATTTGGAGCTTGTTTTTGAAAAGTGCTTATTTCTGTTTTTCAACATGATTTAGAGCTTGTTTTTGGAAAAGTGTTTATTTCTGTATTCCAATGTTGCAACTTGCTGAAAACCGTCCACAGTGTTACTATCATCCTGATTAAACAGTACTGAAATAAAATTAACTTACAGAGTGCATCAAACATGATTTAGAGCTTGTTTATGGAAAAGTGTTTATTTCTGTATTTCAACATGATTTGGAGCTTGTATTTGAAAAGTGCTTATTTCTGTATTTCAACATGATTTGGAGCTTGTTTTTGAAAAGTGTTTTTTCTGTATTTCAACATGATTTAGAGCTTGTTTTTGGAAAAGTGTTTATTTCTGTATTCCAATGTTGCAACTTGCTGAAAACCGTCCACAGTGTTACTATCATCCTGATTAAACAGTACTGAAATAAAATTAACTTACAGAGTGCATCAAACATGATTTAGAGCTTGTTTATGGAAAAGTGTTTATTTCTGTATTTCAACATGATTTGGAGCTTGTATTTGAAAAGTGCTTATTTCTGTATTTCAACATGATTTGGAGCTTGTTTTCGAAAAGTGTTTTTTCTGTATTTCAACATGATTTAGAGCTTGTTTTTGTAAAAGTGTTTATTTCTGTATTTCAATGTTGCAACTTGCTGAAAACTGTCCACAGTGTTCCTATCATCCTGATTAAACAGTACTGAAATAAAATTAACTTACAGAGAGCATCAAACATGATTTAGAGCTTGTTTATGGAAAAGTGTTTATTTCTGTATTTCAACATGATTTGGAGCTTGTTTTTGAAAAGTGTGTATTTCTGTTTTTCAACATGATTTATAGCTTGTTTTTGGAAAAGTGTTTATTTCTGTATTCCAATGTTGCAACTTGCTGAAAACCGTCCACAGTGTTACTATCATCCTGATTAAACAGTACTGAAATAAAATTAACTTACAGAGTGCATCAAACATGATTTAGAGCTTGTTTATGGAAAAGTGTTTATTTCTGTATTTCAACATGATTTGGAGCTTGTATTTGAAAAGTGCTTATTTCTGTATTTCAACATGATTTGGAGCTTGTTTTTGAAAAGTGTTTTTTCTGTATTTCAACATGATTTAGAGCTTGTTTTTGGAAAAGTGTTTTTTTCTGTATTCCAATGTTGCAACTTGCTGAAAACGGTCCACAGTGTTACTATCATCCTGATTAAACAGTACTGAAATAAAATTAACTTACAGAGTGCATCAAACATGATTTAGAGCTTGTTTATGGAAAAGTGTTTATTTCTGTATTTCAACATGATTTGGAGCTTGTATTTGAAAAGTGCTTATTTCTGTATTTCAACATGATTTGGAGCTTGTTTTCGAAAAGTGTTTTTTCTGTATTTCAACATGATTTAGAGCTTGTTTTTTTAAAAGTGTTTATTTCTGTATTTCAATGTTGCAACTTGCTGAAAACGGTCCACAGTGTTACTATCATCCTGATTAAACAGTACTGAAATAAAATTAACTTACAGAGAGCATCAAACATGATTTAGAGCTTGTTTATGGAAAAGTGTTTATTTCTGTATTTCAACATGATTTGGAGCTTGTTTTTGAAAAGTGTTTATTTCTGTTTTTCAACATGATTTAGAGCTTGTTTTTGGAAAAGTGTTTATTTCTGTATTCCAATGTTGCAACTTGCTGAAAACCGTCCACAGTGTTACTATCATCCTGATTAAACAGTACTGAAATAAAATTAACTTACAGAGTGCATCAAACATGATTTAGAGCTTGTTTATGGAAAAGTGTTTATTTCTGTATTTCAACATGATTTGGAGCTTGTTTTTGAAAAGTGCTTATTTCTGTTTTTCAACATGATTTAGAGCTTGTTTTTGTAAAAGTGTTTATTTCTGTATTTCAATGTTGCAACTTGCTGAAAACTGTCCACAGTGTTCCTATCATCCTGATTAAACAGTACTGAAATAAAATTAACTTACAGAGAGCATCAAACATGATTTAGAGCTTGTTTATGGAAAAGTGTTTATTTCTGTATTTCAACATGATTTGGAGCTTGTTTTTGAAAAGTGTTTATTTCTGTATTTCAACATGATTTAGAGCTTGTTTTTGGAAAAGTGTTTATTTCTGTATTCCAATGTTGCAACTTGCTGAAAACCGTCCACAGTGTTACTATCATCCTGATTAAACAGTACTGAAATAAAATTAACTTACAGAGTGCATCAAACATGATTTAGAGCTTGTTTATGGAAAAGTGTTTATTTCTGTATTTCAACATGATTTGGAGCTTGTTTTTGAAAAGTGCTTATTTCTGTTTTTCAACATGATTTAGAGCTTGTTTTTGGAAAAGTGTTTATTTCTGTATTCCAATGTTGCAACTTGCTGAAAACCGTCCACAGTGTTACTATCATCCTGATTAAACAGTACTGAAATAAAATTAACTTACAGAGTGCATCAAACATGATTTAGAGCTTGTTTATGGAAAAGTGTTTATTTCTGTATTTCAACATGATTTGGAGCTTGTTTTTGAAAAGTGCTTATTTCTGTTTTTCAACATGATTTAGAGCTTGTTTTTGTAAAAGTGTTTATTTCTGTATTTCAATGTTGCAACTTGCTGAAAACTGTCCACAGTGTTCCTATCATCCTGATTAAACAGTACTGAAATAAAATTAACTTACAGAGAGCATCAAACATGATTTAGAGCTTGTTTATGGAAAAGTGTTTATTTCTGTATTTCAACATGATTTGGAGCTTGTTTTTGAAAAGTGTTTATTTCTGTATTTCAACATGATTTAGAGCTTGTTTTTGGAAAAGTGTTTATTTCTGTATTCCAATGTTGCAACTTGCTGAAAACCGTCCACAGTGTTACTATCATCCTGATTAAACAGTACTGAAATAAAATTAACTTACAGAGTGCATCAAACATGATTTAGAGCTTGTTTATGGAAAAGTGTTTATTTCTGTATTTCAACATGATTTGGAGCTTGTTTTTGAAAAGTGCTTATTTCTGTTTTTCAACATGATTTAGAGCTTGTTTTTGGAAAAGTGTTTATTTCTGTATTCCAATGTTGCAACTTGCTGAAAACCGTCCACAGTGTTACTATCATCCTGATTAAACAGTACTGAAATAAAATTAACTTACAGAGTGCATCAAACATGATTTAGAGCTTGTTTATGGAAAAGTGTTTATTTCTGTATTTCAACATGATTTGGAGCTTGTATTTGAAAAGTGCTTATTTCTGTATTTCAACATGATTTGGAGCTTGTTTTCGAAAAGTGTTTTTTCTGTATTTCAACATGATTTAGAGCTTGTTTTTGTAAAAGTGTTTATTTCTGTATTTCAATGTTGCAACTTGCTGAAAACTGTCCACAGTGTTCCTATCATCCTGATTAAACAGTACTGAAATAAAATTAACTTACAGAGAGCATCAAACATGATTTAGAGCTTGTTTATGGAAAAGTGTTTATTTCTGTATTTCAACATGATTTGGAGCTTGTTTTTGAAAAGTGTTTATTTCTGTTTTTCAACATGATTTAGAGCTTGTTTTTGGAAAAGTGTTTATTTCTGTATTCCAATGTTGCAACTTGCTGAAAACCGTCCACAGTGTTACTATCATCCTGATTAAACAGTACTGAAATAAAATTAACTTACAGAGTGCATCAAACATGATTTAGAGCTTGTTTATGGAAAAGTGTTTATTTCTGTATTTCAACATGATTTGGAGCTTGTTTTTGAAAAGTGCTTATTTCTGTTTTTCAACATGATTTAGAGCTTGTTTTTGGAAAAGTGTTTATTTCTGTATTCCAATGTTGCAACTTGCTGAAAACCGTCCACAGTGTTACTATCATCCTGATTAAACAGTACTGAAATAAAATTAACTTACAGAGTGCATCAAACATGATTTAGAGCTTGTTTATGGAAAAGTGTTTATTTCTGTATTTCAACATGATTTGGAGCTTGTTTTTGAAAAGTGCTTATTTCTGTATTTCAACATGATTTGGAGCTTGTTTTCGAAAAGTGTTTTTTCTGTATTTCAACATGATTTAGAGCTTTTTTTTGGAAAAGTGTTTATTTCTGTATTTCAATGTTGCAACTTGCTGAAAACTGTCCACAGTGTTCCTATCATCCTGATTAAACAGTACTGAAATAAAATTAACTTACAGAGTGCATCAAACATGATTTAGAGCTTGTTTATGGAAAAGTGTTTATTTCTGTATTTCAACATGATTTGGAGCTTGTATTTGAAAAGTGCTTATTTCTGTATTTCAACATGATTTGGAGCTTGTTTTTGAAAAGTGTTTTTTCTGTATTTCAACATGATTTAGAGCTTGTTTTTGGAAAAGTGTTCATTTCTGTATTCCAATGTTGCAACTTGCTGAAAACCGTCCACAGTGTTACTATCATCCTGATTAAACAGTACTGAAATAAAATTAACTTACAGAGTGCATCAAACATGATTTAGAGCTTGTTTATGGAAAAGTGTTTATTTCTGTATTTCAACATGATTTGGAGCTTGTATTTGAAAAGTGCTTATTTCTGTATTTCAACATGATTTGGAGCTTGTTTTTGAAAAGTGTTTTTTCTGTATTTCAACAAGATTTAGAGCTTGTTTTTGGAAAAGTGTTTATTTCTGTATTTCAATGTTGCAACTTGCTGAAAACTGTCCACAGTGTTCCTATCATCCTGATTAAACAGTACTGAAATAAAATTAACTTACAGAGAGCATCAAACATGATTTAGAGCTTGTTTATGGAAAAGTGTTTATTTCTGTATTTCAACATGATTTGGAGCTTGTTTTTGAAAAGTGTTTATTTCTGTTTTTCAACATGATTTATAGCTTGTTTTTGGAAAAGTGTTTATGTCTGTATTCCAATGTTGCAACTTGCTGAAAACCGTCCACAGTGTTACTATCATCCTGATTAAACAGTACTGAAATAAAATTAACTTACAGAGTGCATCAAACATGATTTAGAGCTTGTTTATGGAAAAGTGTTTATTTCTGTATTTCAACATGATTTGGAGCTTGTATTTGAAAAGTGCTTATTTCTGTATTTCAACATGATTTGGAGCTTGTTTTTGAAAAGTGTTTTTTCTGTATTTCAACATGATTTAGATCTTGTTTTTGGAAAAGTGTTTTTTTCTGTATTCCAATGTTGCAACTTGCTGAAAACCGTCCACAGTGTTACTATCATCCTGATTAAACAGTACTGAAATAAAATTAACTTACAGAGTGCATCAAACATGATTTAGAGCTTGTTTATGGAAAAGTGTTTATTTCTGTATTTCAACATGATTTGGAGCTTGTATTTGAAAAGTGCTTATTTCTGTATTTCAACATGATTTGGAGCTTGTTTTCGAAAAGTGTTTTTTCTGTATTTCAACATGATTTAGAGCTTGTTTTTGTAAAAGTGTTTATTTCTGTATTTCAATGTTGCAACTTGCTGAAAACTGTCCACAGTGTTCCTATCATCCTGATTAAACAGTACTGAAATAAAATTAACTTACAGAGAGCATCAAACATGATTTAGAGCTTGTTTATGGAAAAGTGTTTATTTCTGTATTTCAACATGATTTGGAGCTTGTTTTTGAAAAGTGTTTATTTCTGTTTTTCAACATGATTTAGAGCTTGTTTTTGGAAAAGTGTTTATTTCTGTATTCCAATGTTGCAACTTGCTGAAAACCGTCCACAGTGTTACTATCATCCTGATTAAACAGTACTGAAATAAAATTAACTTACAGAGTGCATCAAACATGATTTAGAGCTTGTTTATGGAAAAGTGTTTATTTCTGTATTTCAACATGATTTGGAGCTTGTTTTTGAAAAGTGCTTATTTCTGTTTTTCAACATGATTTAGAGCTTGTTTTTGGAAAAGTGTTTATTTCTGTATTCCAATGTTGCAACTTGCTGAAAACCGTCCACAGTGTTACTATCATCCTGATTAAACAGTACTGAAATAAAATTAACTTACAGAGTGCATCAAACATGATTTAGAGCTTGTTTATGGAAAAGTGTTTATTTCTGTATTTCAACATGATTTGGAGCTTGTTTTTGAAAAGTGTTTATTTCTGTTTTTCAACATGATTTAGAGCTTGTTTTTGGAAAAGTGTTTATTTCTGTATTCCAATGTTGCAACTTGCTGAAAACCGTCCACAGTGTTACTATCATCCTGATTAAACAGTACTGAAATAAAATTAACTTACAGAGTGCATCAAACATGATTTAGAGCTTGTTTATGGAAAAGTGTTTATTTCTGTATTTCAACATGATTTGGAGCTTGTTTTTGAAAAGTGCTTATTTCTGTTTTTCAACATGATTTAGAGCTTGTTTTTGTAAAAGTGTTTATTTCTGTATTTCAATGTTGCAACTTGCTGAAAACTGTCCACAGTGTTCCTATCATCCTGATTAAACAGTACTGAAATAAAATTAACTTACAGAGAGCATCAAACATGATTTAGAGCTTGTTTATGGAAAAGTGTTTATTTCTGTATTTCAACATGATTTGGAGCTTGTTTTTGAAAAGTGTTTATTTCTGTATTTCAACATGATTTAGAGCTTGTTTTTGGAAAAGTGTTTATTTCTGTATTCCAATGTTGCAACTTGCTGAAAACCGTCCACAGTGTTACTATCATCCTGATTAAACAGTACTGAAATAAAATTAACTTACAGAGTGCATCAAACATGATTTAGAGCTTGTTTATGGAAAAGTGTTTATTTCTGTATTTCAACATGATTTGGAGCTTGTTTTTGAAAAGTGCTTATTTCTGTTTTTCAACATGATTTAGAGCTTGTTTTTGGAAAAGTGTTTATTTCTGTATTCCAATGTTGCAACTTGCTGAAAACCGTCCACAGTGTTACTATCATCCTGATTAAACAGTACTGAAATAAAATTAACTTACAGAGTGCATCAAACATGATTTAGAGCTTGTTTATGGAAAAGTGTTTATTTCTGTATTTCAACATGATTTGGAGCTTGTATTTGAAAAGTGCTTATTTCTGTATTTCAACATGATTTGGAGCTTGTTTTCGAAAAGTGTTTTTTCTGTATTTCAACATGATTTAGAGCTTGTTTTTGGAAAAGTGTTTATTTCTGTATTTCAATGTTGCAACTTGCTGAAAACTGTCCACAGTGTTCCTATCATCCTGATTAAACAGTACTGAAATAAAATTAACTTACAGAGTGCATCAAACATGATTTAGAGCTTGTTTATGGAAAAGTGTTTATTTCTGTATTTCAACATGATTTGGAGCTTGTATTTGAAAAGTGCTTATTTCTGTATTTCAACATGATTTGGAGCTTGTTTTTGAAAAGTGTTTTTTCTGTATTTCAACATGATTTAGAGCTTGTTTTTGGAAAAGTGTTTATTTCTGTATTCCAATGTTGCAACTTGCTGAAAACCGTCCACAGTGTTACTATCATCCTGATTAAACAGTACTGAAATAAAATTAACTTACAGAGTGCATCAAACATGATTTAGAGCTTGTTTATGGAAAAGTGTTTATTTCTGTATTTCAACATGATTTGGAGCTTGTATTTGAAAAGTGCTTATTTCTGTATTTCAACATGATTTGGAGCTTGTTTTTGAAAAGTGTTTTTTCTGTATTTCAACAAGATTTAGAGCTTGTTTTTGGAAAAGTGTTTATTTCTGTATTTCAATGTTGCAACTTGCTGAAAACTGTCCACAGTGTTCCTATCATCCTGATTAAACAGTACTGAAATAAAATTAACTTACAGAGAGCATCAAACATGATTTAGAGCTTGTTTATGGAAAAGTGTTTATTTCTGTATTTCAACATGATTTGGAGCTTGTTTTTGAAAAGTGTTTATTTCTGTTTTTCAACATGATTTAGAGCTTGTTTTTGGAAAAGTGTTTATGTCTGTATTCCAATGTTGCAACTTGCTGAAAACCGTCCACAGTGTTACTATCATCCTGATTAAACAGTACTGAAATAAAATTAACTTACAGAGTGCATCAAACATGATTTAGAGCTTGTTTATGGAAAAGTGTTTATTTCTGTATTTCAACATGATTTGGAGCTTGTATTTGAAAAGTGCTTATTTCTGTATTTCAACATGATTTGGAGCTTGTTTTTGAAAAGTGTTTTTTCTGTATTTCAACATGATTTAGAGCTTGTTTTTGGAAAAGTGTTTATTTCTGTATTCCAATGTTGCAACTTGCTGAAAACCGTCCACAGTGTTACTATCATCCTGATTAAACAGTACTGAAATAAAATTAACTTACAGAGTGCATCAAACATGATTTAGAGCTTGTTTATGGAAAAGTGTTTATTTCTGTATTTCAACATGATTTGGAGCTTGTTTTTGAAAAGTGTTTATTTCTGTTTTTCAACATGATTTAGAGCTTGTTTTTGGAAAAGTGTTTATTTCTGTATTCCAATGTTGCAACTTGCTGAAAACCGTCCACAGTGTTACTATCATCCTGATTAAACAGTACTGAAATAAAATTAACTTACAGAGTGCATCAAACATGATTTAGAGCTTGTTTATGGAAAAGTGTTTATTTCTGTATTTCAACATGATTTGGAGCTTGTTTTTGAAAAGTGCTTATTTCTGTTTTTCAACATGATTTAGAGCTTGTTTTTGGAAAAGTGTTTATTTCTGTATTCCAATGTTGCAACTTGCTGAAAACCGTCCACAGTGTTACTATCATCCTGATTAAACAGTACTGAAATAAAATTAACTTACAGAGTGCATCAAACATGATTTAGAGCTTGTTTATGGAAAAGTGTTTATTTCTGTATTTCAACATGATTTGGAGCTTGTTTTTGAAAAGTGCTTATTTCTGTATTTCAACATGATTTGGAGCTTGTTTTCGAAAAGTGTTTTTTCTGTATTTCAACATGATTTAGAGCTTTTTTTTGGAAAAGTGTTTATTTCTGTATTTCAATGTTGCAACTTGCTGAAAACTGTCCACAGTGTTCCTATCATCCTGATTAAACAGTACTGAAATAAAATTAACTTACAGAGTGCATCAAACATGATTTAGAGCTTGTTTATGGAAAAGTGTTTATTTCTGTATTTCAACATGATTTGGAGCTTGTATT
Source organism: Salvelinus fontinalis (assembly GCF_029448725.1). Lineage (NCBI taxonomy): Eukaryota > Metazoa > Chordata > Actinopteri > Salmoniformes > Salmonidae > Salvelinus > Salvelinus fontinalis. Next base: position 1,947 of record NW_026602231.1, on the reverse strand, counting down.
TGAAAAGTGCTTATTTCTGTATTTCAACATGATTTGGAGCTTGTTTTTGAAAAGTGTTTTTTCTGTATTTCAACATGATTTAGAGCTTGTTTTTGGAAAAGTGTTCATTTCTGTATTCCAATGTTGCAACTTGCTGAAAACCGTCCACAGTGTTACTATCATCCTGATTAAACAGTACTGAAATAAAATTAACTTACAGAGTGCATCAAACATGATTTAGAGCTTGTTTATGGAAAAGTGTTTATTTCTGTATTTCAACATGATTTGGAGCTTGTATTTGAAAAGTGCTTATTTCTGTATTTCAACATGATTTGGAGCTTGTTTTTGAAAAGTGTTTTTTCTGTATTTCAACAAGATTTAGAGCTTGTTTTTGGAAAAGTGTTTATTTCTGTATTTCAATGTTGCAACTTGCTGAAAACTGTCCACAGTGTTCCTATCATCCTGATTAAACAGTACTGAAATAAAATTAACTTACAGAGAGCATCAAACATGATTTAGAGCTTGTTTATGGAAAAGTGTTTATTTCTGTATTTCAACATGATTTGGAGCTTGTTTTTGAAAAGTGTTTATTTCTGTTTTTCAACATGATTTATAGCTTGTTTTTGGAAAAGTGTTTATGTCTGTATTCCAATGTTGCAACTTGCTGAAAACCGTCCACAGTGTTACTATCATCCTGATTAAACAGTACTGAAATAAAATTAACTTACAGAGTGCATCAAACATGATTTAGAGCTTGTTTATGGAAAAGTGTTTATTTCTGTATTTCAACATGATTTGGAGCTTGTATTTGAAAAGTGCTTATTTCTGTATTTCAACATGATTTGGAGCTTGTTTTTGAAAAGTGTTTTTTCTGTATTTCAACATGATTTAGATCTTGTTTTTGGAAAAGTGTTTTTTTCTGTATTCCAATGTTGCAACTTGCTGAAAACCGTCCACAGTGTTACTATCATCCTGATTAAACAGTACTGAAATAAAATTAACTTACAGAGTGCATCAAACATGATTTAGAGCTTGTTTATGGAAAAGTGTTTATTTCTGTATTTCAACATGATTTGGAGCTTGTATTTGAAAAGTGCTTATTTCTGTATTTCAACATGATTTGGAGCTTGTTTTCGAAAAGTGTTTTTTCTGTATTTCAACATGATTTAGAGCTTGTTTTTGTAAAAGTGTTTATTTCTGTATTTCAATGTTGCAACTTGCTGAAAACTGTCCACAGTGTTCCTATCATCCTGATTAAACAGTACTGAAATAAAATTAACTTACAGAGAGCATCAAACATGATTTAGAGCTTGTTTATGGAAAAGTGTTTATTTCTGTATTTCAACATGATTTGGAGCTTGTTTTTGAAAAGTGTTTATTTCTGTTTTTCAACATGATTTAGAGCTTGTTTTTGGAAAAGTGTTTATTTCTGTATTCCAATGTTGCAACTTGCTGAAAACCGTCCACAGTGTTACTATCATCCTGATTAAACAGTACTGAAATAAAATTAACTTACAGAGTGCATCAAACATGATTTAGAGCTTGTTTATGGAAAAGTGTTTATTTCTGTATTTCAACATGATTTGGAGCTTGTTTTTGAAAAGTGCTTATTTCTGTTTTTCAACATGATTTAGAGCTTGTTTTTGGAAAAGTGTTTATTTCTGTATTCCAATGTTGCAACTTGCTGAAAACCGTCCACAGTGTTACTATCATCCTGATTAAACAGTACTGAAATAAAATTAACTTACAGAGTGCATCAAACATGATTTAGAGCTTGTTTATGGAAAAGTGTTTATTTCTGTATTTCAACATGATTTGGAGCTTGTTTTTGAAAAGTGCTTATTTCTGTATTTCAACATGATTTGGAGCTTGTTTTTGAAAAGTGTTTTTTCTGTATTTCAACAGGATTTAGAGCTTGTTTTTTGGAAAAGTGTTTATTTCTGTATTTCAATGTTGCAACTTGCTGAA
>NW_026602230.1:0-22309 GCF_029448725.1 Salvelinus fontinalis | reverse complement strand
GAACCACCAACCTTTAGATTAACAGTCTAACGCGCTAACCAATTGCGCCACAGAGAACTACAATTACATTGACCCTCAGCAGGTGTAAGTCGAATGGAAGATCACTACAAGTCAGGAAGGGTCTGTTCACATCGCTACATTCTGAAAAATGTCATCCCTGGATGGTGTCAAAGCACCACCCTTTAGATTGACAGTCCACGCGGTAACAGATTGCGCTACAGAAGCTTGTGGTGGAATTGACCCTCAGCCAGCCAAAGTCACAGGGAATCTCAATTCAAGTCCAGGATGACGCTTCATGGAGCACTACAAACTGAAAACTCTCATCCCTGGGTCGGCTCAAACCACCAACCTTTAGCTTAACAGTCTAACGCGCTAACCAATTGCACAACAGAGACTTGTGGTGTATTTGACCCTGACAGTTGACCTCTGGCCATCCGTGATCTCATCCAACTGTACATGGAGTTTACGACACAACAACACTTTGTTCCAATGGTTGTGTCAAGGTGCAACGAAAGTGCCACAACATTTTCAAGGAAGTAGCCCTGTAGTTTTCTAACGTTTGTTAGCTTTTTGAATGGCCTTAAAAGGGCAAAAATGCCGAGCAATCTTCGTCAGCGCAACATTTTATTAAAAGGCATCTGGCAGGAGTAAATTCAGCCACAATCACGAATATCATTTGATAAATATATATCTTAAACCACTGCATTTTCAAGAATGTAATATATAATCGTCAAATTCATTCATAATAATTAGGGGACTGACCCCGGAAGTATGATATAATGGCGAGTCACTTTCATGGCATACAGGCACACATATACACACAATCACACACACACACACACTGGACCAACATTGTCCTTCAAGCGAGATAAATATAAATGCTAAAGTTTTTCATGCCAGATTGACATATTTTACATTGGAATACTAGCCGGATTAATATTAATAAATGATATGTTCCTTGGAGACCACAGAATGATCAAGCTATTGAGTAACAGAAGATCACAGAACATTGACAGCCATTTTACCAGTAGGTATAGCAAATTGTCATCTTTCACGTTCAACAACACACCAATCACATAAGATAACAGGAGGCACAGCAGGTCAAAAACTAGCCTACTGTAAGTCCAGGACGGTGTTTCCACAACAGCAGAAATGTAAAGCTAGCGTCCCTGGGTGGGCTCGAACCACCAACCTTTAGATTAACAGTCTAACGCGCTAACCAATTGCGCCACAGAGACCTACAATTCCATTGACCCTCAGCAGGTGCAAGTCGCATGGAAGATCACTACAAGTCAGGAAGGGTCTGTTCACATCGCTACATTCTGAAAAATGTCATCCCTGGATGGTGTCAAAGCACCACCCTTTAGATTGACAGTCCACGCGGTAACAGATTGCGCTACAGAAGCTTGTGGTGGAATTGACCCTCAGCCAGCCAAAGTCACAGGGAATCTCAATTCAAGTCCAGGATGTCGCTTCATGGAGCACTACAAACTGAAAACTCTCATCCCTGGGTCGGCTCAAACCACCAACCTTTAGCTTAACAGTCTAACGCGCTAACCAATTGCACAACAGAGACTTGTGGTGTATTTGACCCTGACAGTTGACCTCTGGCCATCCGTGATCTCATCCAACTGTACATGGAGTTTACGACACAACAACACTTTGTTCCAATGGTTGTGTCAAGGTGCAACGAAAGTGCCACAACATTTTCAAGGAAGTAGCCCTGTAGTTTTCTAACGTTTGTTAGCTTTTTGAATGGCCTTAAAAGGGCAAAAATGCCGAGCAATCTTCGTCAGCGCAACATTTTATTAAAAGGCATCTGGCAGGAGTAAATTCAGCCACAATCACGAATATCATTTGATAAATATATATCTTAAACCACTGCATTTTCAAGAATGTAATATATAATCGTCAAATTCATTCATAATAATTAGGGGACTGACCCCGGAAGTATGATATAATGGCGAGTCACTTTCATGGCATACAGGCACACATATACACACAATCACACACACACACACTGGACCAACATTGTCCTTCAAGCGAGATAAATATAAATGCTAAAGTTTTTCATGCCAGATTGACATATTTTACATTGGAATACTAGCCGGATTAATATTAATAAATGATATGTTCCTTGGAGACCACAGAATGATCAAGCTATTGAGTAACAGAAGATCACAGAACATTGACAGCCATTTTACCAGTAGGTATAGCAAATTGTCATCTTTCACGTTCAACAACACACCAATCACATAAGATAACAGGAGGCACAGCAGGTCAAAAACTAGCCTACTGTAAGTCCAGGACGGTGTTTCCACAACAGCAGAAATGTAAAGCTAGCGTCCCTGGGTGGGCTCGAACCACCAACCTTTAGATTAACAGTCTAACGCGCTAACCAATTGCGCCACAGAGACCTACAATTACATTGACCCTCAGCAGGTGCAAGTCGCATGGAAGATCACTACAAGTCAGGAAGGGTCTGTTCACATCGCTACATTCTGAAAAATGTCATCCCTGGATGGTGTCAAAGCACCACCCTTTAGATTGACAGTCCACGCGGTAACAGATTGCGCTACAGAAGCTTGTGGTGGAATTGACCCTCAGCCAGCCAAAGTCACAGGGAATCTCAATTCAAGTCCAGGATGTCGCTTCATGGAGCACTACAAACTGAAAACTCTCATCCCTGGGTCGGCTCAAACCACCAACCTTTAGCTTAACAGTCTAACGCGCTAACCAATTGCACAACAGAGACTTGTGGTGTATTTGACCCTGACAGTTGACCTCTGGCCATCCGTGATCTCATCCAACTGTACATGGAGTTTACGACACAACAACACTTTGTTCCAATGGTTGTGTCAAGGTGCAACGAAAGTGCCACAACATTTTCAAGGAAGTAGCCCTGTAGTTTTCTAACGTTTGTTAGCTTTTTGAATGGCCTTAAAAGGGCAAAAATGCCGAGCAATCTTCGTCAGCGCAACATTTTATTAAAAGGCATCTGGCAGGAGTAAATTCAGCCACAATCACGAATATCATTTGATAAATATATATCTTAAACCACTGCATTTTCAAGAATGTAATATATAATCGTCAAATTCATTCATAATAATTAGGGGACTGACCCCGGAAGTATGATATAATGGCGAGTCACTTTCATGGCATACAGGCACACATATACACACAATCACACACACACACACACTGGACCAACATTGTCCTTCAAGCGAGATAAATATAAATGCTAAAGTTTTTCATGCCAGATTGACATATTTTACATTGGAATACTAGCCGGATTAATATTAATAAATGATATGTTCCTTGGAGACCACAGAATGATCAAGCTATTGAGTAACAGAAGATCACAGAACATTGACAGCCATTTTACCAGTAGGTATAGCAAATTGTCATCTTTCACGTTCAACAACACACCAATCACATAAGATAACAGGAGGCACAGCAGGTCAAAAACTAGCCTACTGTAAGTCCAGGACGGTGTTTCCACAACAGCAGAAATGTTAAGCTAGCGTCCCTGGGTGGGCTCGAACCACCAACCTTTAGATTAACAGTCTAACGCGCTAACCAATTGCGCCACAGAGACCTACAATTACATTGACCCTCAGCAGGTGCAAGTCGCATGGAAGATCACTACAAGTCAGGAAGGGTCTGTTCACATCGCTACATTCTGAAAAATGTCATCCCTGGATGGTGTCAAAGCACCACCCTTTAGATTGACAGTCCACGCGGTAACAGATTGCGCTACAGAAGCTTGTGGTGGAATTGACCCTCAGCCAGCCAAAGTCACAGGGAATCTCAATTCAAGTCCAGGATGTCGCTTCATGGAGCACTACAAACTGAAAACTCTCATCCCTGGGTCGGCTCAAACCACCAACCTTTAGCTTAACAGTCTAACGCGCTAACCAATTGCACAACAGAGACTTGTGGTGTATTTGACCCTGACAGTTGACCTCTGGCCATCCGTGATCTCATCCAACTGTACATGGAGTTTACGACACAACAACACTTTGTTCCAATGGTTGTGTCAAGGTGCAACGAAAGTGCCACAACATTTTCAAGGAAGTAGCCCTGTAGTTTTCTAACGTTTGTTAGCTTTTTGAATGGCCTTAAAAGGGCAAAAATGCCGAGCAATCTTCGTCAGCGCAACATTTTATTAAAAGGCATCTGGCAGGAGTAAATTCAGCCACAATCACGAATATCATTTGATAAATATATATCTTAAACCACTGCATTTTCAAGAATGTAATATATAATCGTCAAATTCATTCATAATAATTAGGGGACTGACCCCGGAAGTATGATATAATGGCGAGTCACTTTCATGGCATACAGGCACACATATACACACAATCACACACACACACACTGGACCAACATTGTCCTTCAAGCGAGATAAATATAAATGCTAAAGTTTTTCATGCCAGATTGACATATTTTACATTGGAATACTAGCCGGATTAATATTAATAAATGATATGTTCCTTGGAGACCACAGAATGATCAAGCTATTGAGTAACAGAAGATTACAGAACATTGACAGCCATTTTACCAGTAGGTATAGCAAATTGTCATCTTTCACGTTCAACAACACACCAATCACATAAGATAACAGGAGGCACAGCAGGTCAAAAACTAGCCTACTGTAAGTCCAGGACGGTGTTTCCACAACAGCAGAAATGTAAAGCTAGCGTCCCTGGGTGGGCTCGAACCACCAACCTTTAGATTAACAGTCTAACGCGCTAACCAATTGCGCCACAGAGACCTACAATTACATTGACCCTCAGCAGGTGCAAGTCGCATGGAAGATCACTACAAGTCAGGAAGGGTCTGTTCACATCGCTACATTCTGAAAAATGTCATCCCTGGATGGTGTCAAAGCACCACCCTTTAGATTGACAGTCCACGCGGTAACAGATTGCGCTACAGAAGCTTGTGGTGGAATTGACCCTCAGCCAGCCAAAGTCACAGGGAATCTCAATTCAAGTCCAGGATGTCGCTTCATGGAGCACTACAAACTGAAAACTCTCATCCCTGGGTCGGCTCAAACCACCAACCTTTAGCTTAACAGTCTAACGCGCTAACCAATTGCACAACAGAGACTTGTGGTGTATTTGACCCTGACAGTTGACCTCTGGCCATCCGTGATCTCATCCAACTGTACATGGAGTTTACGACACAACAACACTTTGTTCCAATGGTTGTGTCAAGGTGCAACGAAAGTGCCACAACATTTTCAAGGAAGTAGCCCTGTAGTTTTCTAACGTTTGTTAGCTTTTTGAATGGCCTTAAAAGGGCAAAAATGCCGAGCAATCTTCGTCAGCGCAACATTTTATTAAAAGGCATCTGGCAGGAGTAAATTCAGCCACAATCACGAATATCATTTGATAAATATATATCTTAAACCACTGCATTTTCAAGAATGTAATATATAATCGTCAAATTCATTCATAATAATTAGGGGACTGACCCCGGAAGTATGATATAATGGCGAGTCACTTTCATGGCATACAGGCACACATATACACACAATCACACACACACACACTGGACCAACATTGTCCTTCAAGCGAGATAAATATAAATGCTAAAGTTTTTCATGCCAGATTGACATATTTTACATTGGAATACTAGCCGGATTAATATTAATAAATGATATGTTCCTTGGAGACCACAGAATGATCAAGCTATTGAGTAACAGAAGATTACAGAACATTGACAGCCATTTTACCAGTAGGTATAGCAAATTGTCATCTTTCACGTTCAACAACACACCAATCACATAAGATAACAGGAGGCACAGCAGGTCAAAAACTAGCCTACTGTAAGTCCAGGACGGTGTTTCCACAACAGCAGAAATGTAAAGCTAGCGTCCCTGGGTGGGCTCGAACCACCAACCTTTAGATTAACAGTCTAACGCGCTAACCAATTGCGCCACAGAGACCTACAATTACATTGACCCTCAGCAGGTGCAAGTCGCATGGAAGATCACTACAAGTCAGGAAGGGTCTGTTCACATCGCTACATTCTGAAAAATGTCATCCCTGGATGGTGTCAAAGCACCACCCTTTAGATTGACAGTCCACGCGGTAACAGATTGCGCTACAGAAGCTTGTGGTGGAATTGACCCTCAGCCAGCCAAAGTCACAGGGAATCTCAATTCAAGTCCAGGATGTCGCTTCATGGAGCACTACAAACTGAAAACTCTCATCCCTGGGTCGGCTCAAACCACCAACCTTTAGCTTAACAGTCTAACGCGCTAACCAATTGCACAACAGAGACTTGTGGTGTATTTGACCCTGACAGTTGACCTCTGGCCATCCGTGATCTCATCCAACTGTACATGGAGTTTACGACACAACAACACTTTGTTCCAATGGTTGTGTCAAGGTGCAACGAAAGTGCCACAACATTTTCAAGGAAGTAGCCCTGTAGTTTTCTAACGTTTGTTAGCTTTTTGAATGGCCTTAAAAGGGCAAAAATGCCGAGCAATCTTCGTCAGCGCAACATTTTATTAAAAGGCATCTGGCAGGAGTAAATTCAGCCACAATCACGAATATCATTTGATAAATATATATCTTAAACCACTGCATTTTCAAGAATGTAATATATAATCGTCAAATTCATTCATAATAATTAGGGGACTGACCCCGGAAGTATGATATAATGGCGAGTCACTTTCATGGCATACAGGCACACATATACACACAATCACACACACACACACTGGACCAACATTGTCCTTCAAGCGAGATAAATATAAATGCTAAAGTTTTTCATGCCAGATTGACATATTTTACATTGGAATACTAGCCGGATTAATATTAATAAATGATATGTTCCTTGGAGACCACAGAATGATCAAGCTATTGAGTAACAGAAGATTACAGAACATTGACAGCCATTTTACCAGTAGGTATAGCAAATTGTCATCTTTCACGTTCAACAACACACCAATCACATAAGATAACAGGAGGCACAGCAGGTCAAAAACAAGCCTACTGTAAGTCCAGGACGGTGTTTCCACAACAGCAGAAATTTAAAGCTAGCGTCCCTGGGTGGGCTCGAACCACCAACCTTTAGATTAACAGTCTAACGCGCTAACCAATTGCGCCACAGAGACCTACAATTACATTGACCCTCAGCAGGTGCAAGTCGCATGGAAGATCACTACAAGTCAGGAAGGGTCTGTTCACATCGCTACATTCTGAAAAATGTCATCCCTGGATGGTGTCAAAGCACCACCCTTTAGATTGACAGTCCACGCGGTAACAGATTGCGCTACAGAAGCTTGTGGTGGAATTGACCCTCAGCCAGCCAAAGTCACAGGGAATCTCAATTCAAGTCCAGGATGTCGCTTCATGGAGCACTACAAACTGAAAACTCTCATCCCTGGGTCGGCTCAAACCACCAACCTTTAGCTTAACAGTCTAACGCGCTAACCAATTGCACAACAGAGACTTGTGGTGTATTTGACCCTGACAGTTGACCTCTGGCCATCCGTGATCTCATCCAACTGTACATGGAGTTTACGACACAACAACACTTTGTTCCAATGGTTGTGTCAAGGTGCAACGAAAGTGCCACAACATTTTCAAGGAAGTAGCCCTGTAGTTTTCTAACGTTTGTTAGCTTTTTGAATGGCCTTAAAAGGGCAAAAATGCCGAGCAATCTTCGTCAGCGCAACATTTTATTAAAAGGCATCTGGCAGGAGTAAATTCAGCCACAATCACGAATATCATTTGATAAATATATATCTTAAACCACTGCATTTTCAAGAATGTAATATATAATCGTCAAATTCATTCATAATAATTAGGGGACTGACCCCGGAAGTATGATATAATGGCGAGTCACTTTCATGGCATACAGGCACACATATACACACAATCACACACACACACACTGGACCAACATTGTCCTTCAAGCGAGATAAATATAAATGCTAAAGTTTTTCATGCCAGATTGACATATTTTACATTGGAATACTAGCCGGATTAATATTAATAAATGATATGTTCCTTGGAGACCACAGAATGATCAAGCTATTGAGTAACAGAAGATTACAGAACATTGACAGCCATTTTACCAGTAGGTATAGCAAATTGTCATCTTTCACGTTCAACAACACACCAATCACATAAGATAACAGGAGGCACAGCAGGTCAAAAACTAGCCTACTGTAAGTCCAGGACGGTGTTTCCACAACAGCAGAAATGTAAAGCTAGCGTCCCTGGGTGGGCTCGAACCACCAACCTTTAGATTAACAGTCTAACGCGCTAACCAATTGCGCCACAGAGACCTACAATTACATTGACCCTCAGCAGGTGCAAGTCGCATGGAAGATCACTACAAGTCAGGAAGGGTCTGTTCACATCGCTACATTCTGAAAAATGTCATCCCTGGATGGTGTCAAAGCACCACCCTTTAGATTGACAGTCCACGCGGTAACAGATTGCGCTACAGAAGCTTGTGGTGGAATTGACCCTCAGCCAGCCAAAGTCACAGGGAATCTCAATTCAAGTCCAGGATGTCGCTTCATGGAGCACTACAAACTGAAAACTCTCATCCCTGGGTCGGCTCAAACCACCAACCTTTAGCTTAACAGTCTAACGCGCTAACCAATTGCACAACAGAGACTTGTGGTGTATTTGACCCTGACAGTTGACCTCTGGCCATCCGTGATCTCATCCAACTGTACATGGAGTTTACGACACAACAACACTTTGTTCCAATGGTTGTGTCAAGGTGCAACGAAAGTGCCACAACATTTTCAAGGAAGTAGCCCTGTAGTTTTCTAACGTTTGTTAGCTTTTTGAATGGCCTTAAAAGGGCAAAAATGCCGAGCAATCTTCGTCAGCGCAACATTTTATTAAAAGGCATCTGGCAGGAGTAAATTCAGCCACAATCACGAATATCATTTGATAAATATATATCTTAAACCACTGCATTTTCAAGAATGTAATATATAATCGTCAAATTCATTCATAATAATTAGGGGACTGACCCCGGAAGTATGATATAATGGCGAGTCACTTTCATGGCATACAGGCACACATATACACACAATCACACACACACACACACTGGACCAACATTGTCCTTCAAGCGAGATAAATATAAATGCTAAAGTTTTTCATGCCAGATTGACATATTTTACATTGGAATACTAGCCGGATTAATATTAATAAATGATATGTTCCTTGGAGACCACAGAATGATCAAGCTATTGAGTAACAGAAGATCACAGAACATTGACAGCCATTTTACCAGTAGGTATAGCAAATTGTCATCTTTCACGTTCAACAACACACCAATCACATAAGATAACAGGAGGCACAGCAGGTCAAAAACTAGCCTACTGTAAGTCCAGGACGGTGTTTCCACAACAGCAGAAATGTAAAGCTAGCGTCCCTGGGTGGGCTCGAACCACCAACCTTTAGATTAACAGTCTAACGCGCTAACCAATTGCGCCACAGAGACCTACAATTACATTGACCCTCAGCAGGTGCAAGTCGCATGGAAGATCACTACAAGTCAGGAAGGGTCTGTTCACATCGCTACATTCTGAAAAATGTCATCCCTGGATGGTGTCAAAGCACCACCCTTTAGATTGACAGTCCACGCGGTAACAGATTGCGCTACAGAAGCTTGTGGTGGAATTGACCCTCAGCCAGCCAAAGTCACAGGGAATCTCAATTCAAGTCCAGGATGTCGCTTCATGGAGCACTACAAACTGAAAACTCTCATCCCTGGGTCGGCTCAAACCACCAACCTTTAGCTTAACAGTCTAACGCGCTAACCAATTGCACAACAGAGACTTGTGGTGTATTTGACCCTGACAGTTGACCTCTGGCCATCCGTGATCTCATCCAACTGTACATGGAGTTTACGACACAACAACACTTTGTTCCAATGGTTGTGTCAAGGTGCAACGAAAGTGCCACAACATTTTCAAGGAAGTAGCCCTGTAGTTTTCTAACGTTTGTTAGCTTTTTGAATGGCCTTAAAAGGGCAAAAATGCCGAGCAATCTTCGTCAGCGCAACATTTTATTAAAAGGCATCTGGCAGGAGTAAATTCAGCCACAATCACGAATATCATTTGATAAATATATATCTTAAACCACTGCATTTTCAAGAATGTAATATATAATCGTCAAATTCATTCATAATAATTAGGGGACTGACCCCGGAAGTATGATATAATGGCGAGTCACTTTCATGGCATACAGGCACACATATACACACAATCACACACACACACACTGGACCAACATTGTCCTTCAAGCGAGATAAATATAAATGCTAAAGTTTTTCATGCCAGATTGACATATTTTACATTGGAATACTAGCCGGATTAATATTAATAAATGATATGTTCCTTGGAGACCACAGAATGATCAAGCTATTGAGTAACAGAAGATTACAGAACATTGACAGCCATTTTACCAGTAGGTATAGCAAATTGTCATCTTTCACGTTCAACAACACACCAATCACATAAGATAACAGGAGGCACAGCAGGTCAAAAACTAGCCTACTGTAAGTCCAGGACGGTGTTTCCACAACAGCAGAAATGTAAAGCTAGCGTCCCTGGGTGGGCTCGAACCACCAACCTTTAGATTAACAGTCTAACGCGCTAACCAATTGCGCCACAGAGACCTACAATTACATTGACCCTCAGCAGGTGCAAGTCGCATGGAAGATCACTACAAGTCAGGAAGGGTCTGTTCACATCGCTACATTCTGAAAAATGTCATCCCTGGATGGTGTCAAAGCACCACCCTTTAGATTGACAGTCCACGCGGTAACAGATTGCGCTACAGAAGCTTGTGGTGGAATTGACCCTCAGCCAGCCAAAGTCACAGGGAATCTCAATTCAAGTCCAGGATGTCGCTTCATGGAGCACTACAAACTGAAAACTCTCATCCCTGGGTCGGCTCAAACCACCAACCTTTAGCTTAACAGTCTAACGCGCTAACCAATTGCACAACAGAGACTTGTGGTGTATTTGACCCTGACAGTTGACCTCTGGCCATCCGTGATCTCATCCAACTGTACATGGAGTTTACGACACAACAACACTTTGTTCCAATGGTTGTGTCAAGGTGCAACGAAAGTGCCACAACATTTTCAAGGAAGTAGCCCTGTAGTTTTCTAACGTTTGTTAGCTTTTTGAATGGCCTTAAAAGGGCAAAAATGCCGAGCAATCTTCGTCAGCGCAACATTTTATTAAAAGGCATCTGGCAGGAGTAAATTCAGCCACAATCACGAATATCATTTGATAAATATATATCTTAAACCACTGCATTTTCAAGAATGTAATATATAATCGTCAAATTCATTCATAATAATTAGGGGACTGACCCCGGAAGTATGATATAATGGCGAGTCACTTTCATGGCATACAGGCACACATATACACACAATCACACACACACACACTGGACCAACATTGTCCTTCAAGCGAGATAAATATAAATGCTAAAGTTTTTCATGCCAGATTGACATATTTTACATTGGAATACTAGCCGGATTAATATTAATAAATGATATGTTCCTTGGAGACCACAGAATGATCAAGCTATTGAGTAACAGAAGATCACAGAACATTGACAGCCATTTTACCAGTAGGTATAGCAAATTGTCATCTTTCACGTTCAACAACACACCAATCACATAAGATAACAGGAGGCACAGCAGGTCAAAAACTAGCCTACTGTAAGTCCAGGACGGTGTTTCCACAACAGCAGAAATGTAAAGCTAGCGTCCCTGGGTGGGCTCGAACCACCAACCTTTAGATTAACAGTCTAACGCGCTAACCAATTGCGCCACAGAGACCTACAATTACATTGACCCTCAGCAGGTGCAAGTCGCATGGAAGATCACTACAAGTCAGGAAGGGTCTGTTCACATCGCTACATTCTGAAAAATGTCATCCCTGGATGGTGTCAAAGCACCACCCTTTAGATTGACAGTCCACGCGGTAACAGATTGCGCTACAGAAGCTTGTGGTGGAATTGACCCTCAGCCAGCCAAAGTCACAGGGAATCTCAATTCAAGTCCAGGATGTCGCTTCATGGAGCACTACAAACTGAAAACTCTCATCCCTGGGTCGGCTCAAACCACCAACCTTTAGCTTAACAGTCTAACGCGCTAACCAATTGCACAACAGAGACTTGTGGTGTATTTGACCCTGACAGTTGACCTCTGGCCATCCGTGATCTCATCCAACTGTACATGGAGTTTACGACACAACAACACTTTGTTCCAATGGTTGTGTCAAGGTGCAACGAAAGTGCCACAACATTTTCAAGGAAGTAGCCCTGTAGTTTTCTAACGTTTGTTAGCTTTTTGAATGGCCTTAAAAGGGCAAAAATGCCGAGCAATCTTCGTCAGCGCAACATTTTATTAAAAGGCATCTGGCAGGAGTAAATTCAGCCACAATCACGAATATCATTTGATAAATATATATCTTAAACCACTGCATTTTCAAGAATGTAATATATAATCGTCAAATTCATTCATAATAATTAGGGGACTGACCCCGGAAGTATGATATAATGGCGAGTCACTTTCATGGCATACAGGCACACATATACACACAATCACACACACACACACTGGACCAACATTGTCCTTCAAGCGAGATAAATATAAATGCTAAAGTTTTTCATGCCAGATTGACATATTTTACATTGGAATACTAGCCGGATTAATATTAATAAATGATATGTTCCTTGGAGACCACAGAATGATCAAGCTATTGAGTAACAGAAGATTACAGAACATTGACAGCCATTTTACCAGTAGGTATAGCAAATTGTCATCTTTCACGTTCAACAACACACCAATCACATAAGATAACAGGAGGCACAGCAGGTCAAAAACTAGCCTACTGTAAGTCCAGGACGGTGTTTCCACAACAGCAGAAATGTAAAGCTAGCGTCCCTGGGTGGGCTCGAACCACCAACCTTTAGATTAACAGTCTAACGCGCTAACCAATTGCGCCACAGAGACCTACAATTACATTGACCCTCAGCAGGTGCAAGTCGCATGGAAGATCACTACAAGTCAGGAAGGGTCTGTTCACATCGCTACATTCTGAAAAATGTCATCCCTGGATGGTGTCAAAGCACCACCCTTTAGATTGACAGTCCACGCGGTAACAGATTGCGCTACAGAAGCTTGTGGTGGAATTGACCCTCAGCCAGCCAAAGTCACAGGGAATCTCAATTCAAGTCCAGGATGTCGCTTCATGGAGCACTACAAACTGAAAACTCTCATCCCTGGGTCGGCTCAAACCACCAACCTTTAGCTTAACAGTCTAACGCGCTAACCAATTGCACAACAGAGACTTGTGGTGTATTTGACCCTGACAGTTGACCTCTGGCCATCCGTGATCTCATCCAACTGTACATGGAGTTTACGACACAACAACACTTTGTTCCAATGGTTGTGTCAAGGTGCAACGAAAGTGCCACAACATTTTCAAGGAAGTAGCCCTGTAGTTTTCTAACGTTTGTTAGCTTTTTGAATGGCCTTAAAAGGGCAAAAATGCCGAGCAATCTTCGTCAGCGCAACATTTTATTAAAAGGCATCTGGCAGGAGTAAATTCAGCCACAATCACGAATATCATTTGATAAATATATATCTTAAACCACTGCATTTTCAAGAATGTAATATATAATCGTCAAATTCATTCATAATAATTAGGGGACTGACCCCGGAAGTATGATATAATGGCGAGTCACTTTCATGGCATACAGGCACACATATACACACAATCACACACACACACACTGGACCAACATTGTCCTTCAAGCGAGATAAATATAAATGCTAAAGTTTTTCATGCCAGATTGACATATTTTACATTGGAATACTAGCCGGATTAATATTAATAAATGATATGTTCCTTGGAGACCACAGAATGATCAAGCTATTGAGTAACAGAAGATTACAGAACATTGACAGCCATTTTACCAGTAGGTATAGCAAATTGTCATCTTTCACGTTCAACAACACACCAATCACATAAGATAACAGGAGGCACAGCAGGTCAAAAACTAGCCTACTGTAAGTCCAGGACGGTGTTTCCACAACAGCAGAAATGTAAAGCTAGCGTCCCTGGGTGGGCTCGAACCACCAACCTTTAGATTAACAGTCTAACGCGCTAACCAATTGCGCCACAGAGACCTACAATTACATTGACCCTCAGCAGGTGCAAGTCGCATGGAAGATCACTACAAGTCAGGAAGGGTCTGTTCACATCGCTACATTCTGAAAAATGTCATCCCTGGATGGTGTCAAAGCACCACCCTTTAGATTGACAGTCCACGCGGTAACAGATTGCGCTACAGAAGCTTGTGGTGGAATTGACCCTCAGCCAGCCAAAGTCACAGGGAATCTCAATTCAAGTCCAGGATGTCGCTTCATGGAGCACTACAAACTGAAAACTCTCATCCCTGGGTCGGCTCAAACCACCAACCTTTAGCTTAACAGTCTAACGCGCTAACCAATTGCACAACAGAGACTTGTGGTGTATTTGACCCTGACAGTTGACCTCTGGCCATCCGTGATCTCATCCAACTGTACATGGAGTTTACGACACAACAACACTTTGTTCCAATGGTTGTGTCAAGGTGCAACGAAAGTGCCACAACATTTTCAAGGAAGTAGCCCTGTAGTTTTCTAACGTTTGTTAGCTTTTTGAATGGCCTTAAAAGGGCAAAAATGCCGAGCAATCTTCGTCAGCGCAACATTTTATTAAAAGGCATCTGGCAGGAGTAAATTCAGCCACAATCACGAATATCATTTGATAAATATATATCTTAAACCACTGCATTTTCAAGAATGTAATATATAATCGTCAAATTCATTCATAATAATTAGGGGACTGACCCCGGAAGTATGATATAATGGCGAGTCACTTTCATGGCATACAGGCACACATATACACACAATCACACACACACACACTGGACCAACATTGTCCTTCAAGCGAGATAAATATAAATGCTAAAGTTTTTCATGCCAGATTGACATATTTTACATTGGAATACTAGCCGGATTAATATTAATAAATGATATGTTCCTTGGAGACCACAGAATGATCAAGCTATTGAGTAACAGAAGATTACAGAACATTGACAGCCATTTTACCAGTAGGTATAGCAAATTGTCATCTTTCACGTTCAACAACACACCAATCACATAAGATAACAGGAGGCACAGCAGGTCAAAAACTAGCCTACTGTAAGTCCAGGACGGTGTTTCCACAACAGCAGAAATGTAAAGCTAGCGTCCCTGGGTGGGCTCGAACCACCAACCTTTAGATTAACAGTCTAACGCGCTAACCAATTGCGCCACAGAGACCTACAATTACATTGACCCTCAGCAGGTGCAAGTCGCATGGAAGATCACTACAAGTCAGGAAGGGTCTGTTCACATCGCTACATTCTGAAAAATGTCATCCCTGGATGGTGTCAAAGCACCACCCTTTAGATTGACAGTCCACGCGGTAACAGATTGCGCTACAGAAGCTTGTGGTGGAATTGACCCTCAGCCAGCCAAAGTCACAGGGAATCTCAATTCAAGTCCAGGATGTCGCTTCATGGAGCACTACAAACTGAAAACTCTCATCCCTGGGTCGGCTCAAACCACCAACCTTTAGCTTAACAGTCTAACGCGCTAACCAATTGCACAACAGAGACTTGTGGTGTATTTGACCCTGACAGTTGACCTCTGGCCATCCGTGATCTCATCCAACTGTACATGGAGTTTACGACACAACAACACTTTGTTCCAATGGTTGTGTCAAGGTGCAACGAAAGTGCCACAACATTTTCAAGGAAGTAGCCCTGTAGTTTTCTAACGTTTGTTAGCTTTTTGAATGGCCTTAAAAGGGCAAAAATGCCGAGCAATCTTCGTCAGCGCAACATTTTATTAAAAGGCATCTGGCAGGAGTAAATTCAGCCACAATCACGAATATCATTTGATAAATATATATCTTAAACCACTGCATTTTCAAGAATGTAATATATAATCGTCAAATTCATTCATAATAATTAGGGGACTGACCCCGGAAGTATGATATAATGGCGAGTCACTTTCATGGCATACAGGCACACATATACACACAATCCACACACACACACACTGGACCAACATTGTCCTTCAAGCGAGATAAATATAAATGCTAAAGTTTTTCATGCCAGATTGACATATTTTACATTGGAATACTAGCCGGATTAATATTAATAAATGATATGTTCCTTGGAGACCACAGAATGATCAAGCTATTGAGTAACAGAAGATTACAGAACATTGACAGCCATTTTACCAGTAGGTATAGCAAATTGTCATCTTTCACGTTCAACAACACACCAATCACATAAGATAACAGGAGGCACAGCAGGTCAAAAACTAGCCTACTGTAAGTCCAGGACGGTGTTTCCACAACAGCAGAAATGTAAAGCTAGCGTCCCTGGGTGGGCTCGAACCACCAACCTTTAGATTAACAGTCTAACGCGCTAACCAATTGCGCCACAGAGACCTACAATTACATTGACCCTCAGCAGGTGCAAGTCGCATGGAAGATCACTACAAGTCAGGAAGGGTCTGTTCACATCGCTACATTCTGAAAAATGTCATCCCTGGATGGTGTCAAAGCACCACCCTTTAGATTGACAGTCCACGCGGTAACAGATTGCGCTACAGAAGCTTGTGGTGGAATTGACCCTCAGCCAGCCAAAGTCACAGGGAATCTCAATTCAAGTCCAGGATGTCGCTTCATGGAGCACTACAAACTGAAAACTCTCATCCCTGGGTCGGCTCAAACCACCAACCTTTAGCTTAACAGTCTAACGCGCTAACCAATTGCACAACAGAGACTTGTGGTGTATTTGACCCTGACAGTTGACCTCTGGCCATCCGTGATCTCATCCAACTGTACATGGAGTTTACGACACAACAACACTTTGTTCCAATGGTTGTGTCAAGGTGCAACGAAAGTGCCACAACATTTTCAAGGAAGTAGCCCTGTAGTTTTCTAACGTTTGTTAGCTTTTTGAATGGCCTTAAAAGGGCAAAAATGCCGAGCAATCTTCGTCAGCGCAACATTTTATTAAAAGGCATCTGGCAGGAGTAAATTCAGCCACAATCACGAATATCATTTGATAAATATATATCTTAAACCACTGCATTTTCAAGAATGTAATATATAATCGTCAAATTCATTCATAATAATTAGGGGACTGACCCCGGAAGTATGATATAATGGCGAGTCACTTTCATGGCATACAGGCACACATATACACACAATCACACACACACACACTGGACCAACATTGTCCTTCAAGCGAGATAAATATAAATGCTAAAGTTTTTCATGCCAGATTGACATATTTTACATTGGAATACTAGCCGGATTAATATTAATAAATGATATGTTCCTTGGAGACCACAGAATGATCAAGCTATTGAGTAACAGAAGATTACAGAACATTGACAGCCATTTTACCAGTAGGTATAGCAAATTGTCATCTTTCACGTTCAACAACACACCAATCACATAAGATAACAGGAGGCACAGCAGGTCAAAAACTAGCCTACTGTAAGTCCAGGACGGTGTTTCCACAACAGCAGAAATGTAAAGCTAGCGTCCCTGGGTGGGCTCGAACCACCAACCTTTAGATTAACAGTCTAACGCGCTAACCAATTGCGCCACAGAGACCTACAATTACATTGACCCTCAGCAGGTGCAAGTCGCATGGAAGATCACTACAAGTCAGGAAGGGTCTGTTCACATCGCTACATTCTGAAAAATGTCATCCCTGGATGGTGTCAAAGCACCACCCTTTAGATTGACAGTCCACGCGGTAACAGATTGCGCTACAGAAGCTTGTGGTGGAATTGACCCTCAGCCAGCCAAAGTCACAGGGAATCTCAATTCAAGTCCAGGATGTCGCTTCATGGAGCACTACAAACTGAAAACTCTCATCCCTGGGTCGGCTCAAACCACCAACCTTTAGCTTAACAGTCTAACGCGCTAACCAATTGCACAACAGAGACTTGTGGTGTATTTGACCCTGACAGTTGACCTCTGGCCATCCGTGATCTCATCCAACTGTACATGGAGTTTACGACACAACAACACTTTGTTCCAATGGTTGTGTCAAGGTGCAACGAAAGTGCCACAACATTTTCAAGGAAGTAGCCCTGTAGTTTTCTAACGTTTGTTAGCTTTTTGAATGGCCTTAAAAGGGCAAAAATGCCGAGCAATCTTCGTCAGCGCAACATTTTATTAAAAGGCATCTGGCAGGAGTAAATTCAGCCACAATCACGAATATCATTTGATAAATATATATCTTAAACCACTGCATTTTCAAGAATGTAATATATAATCGTCAAATTCATTCATAATAATTAGGGGACTGACCCCGGAAGTATGATATAATGGCGAGTCACTTTCATGGCATACAGGCACACATATACACACAATCACACACACACACACACTGGACCAACATTGTCCTTCAAGCGAGATAAATATAAATGCTAAAGTTTTTCATGCCAGATTGACATATTTTACATTGGAATACTAGCCGGATTAATATTAATAAATGATATGTTCCTTGGAGACCACAGAATGATCAAGCTATTGAGTAACAGAAGATTACAGAACATTGACAGCCATTTTACCAGTAGGTATAGCAAATTGTCATCTTTCACGTTCAACAACACACCAATCACATAAGATAACAGGAGGCACAGCAGGTCAAAAACTAGCCTACTGTAAGTCCAGGACGGTGTTTCCACAACAGCAGAAATGTAAAGCTAGCGTCCCTGGGTGGGCTCGAACCACCAACCTTTAGATTAACAGTCTAACGCGCTAACCAATTGCGCCACAGAGACCTACAATTACATTGACCCTCAGCAGGTGCAAGTCGCATGGAAGATCACTACAAGTCAGGAAGGGTCTGTTCACATCGCTACATTCTGAAAAATGTCATCCCTGGATGGTGTCAAAGCACCACCCTTTAGATTGACAGTCCACGCGGTAACAGATTGCGCTACAGAAGCTTGTGGTGGAATTGACCCTCAGCCAGCCAAAGTCACAGGGAATCTCAATTCAAGTCCAGGATGTCGCTTCATGGAGCACTACAAACTGAAAACTCTCATCCCTGGGTCGGCTCAAACCACCAACCTTTAGCTTAACAGTCTAACGCGCTAACCAATTGCACAACAGAGACTTGTGGTGTATTTGACCCTGACAGTTGACCTCTGGCCATCCGTGATCTCATCCAACTGTACATGGAGTTTACGACACAACAACACTTTGTTCCAATGGTTGTGTCAAGGTGCAACGAAAGTGCCACAACATTTTCAAGGAAGTAGCCCTGTAGTTTTCTAACGTTTGTTAGCTTTTTGAATGGCCTTAAAAGGGCAAAAATGCCGAGCAATCTTCGTCAGCGCAACATTTTATTAAAAGGCATCTGGCAGGAGTAAATTCAGCCACAATCACGAATATCATTTGATAAATATATATCTTAAACCACTGCATTTTCAAGAATGTAATATATAATCGTCAAATTCATTCATAATAATTAGGGGACTGACCCCGGAAGTATGATATAATGGCGAGTCACTTTCATGGCATACAGGCACACATATACACACAATCACACACACACACACACTGGACCAACATTGTCCTTCAAGCGAGATAAATATAAATGCTAAAGTTTTTCATGCCAGATTGACATATTTTACATTGGAATACTAGCCGGATTAATATTAATAAATGATATGTTCCTTGGAGACCACAGAATGATCAAGCTATTGAGTAACAGAAGATTACAGAACATTGACAGCCATTTTACCAGTAGGTATAGCAAATTGTCATCTTTCACGTTCAACAACACACCAATCACATAAGATAACAGGAGGCACAGCAGGTCAAAAACAAGCCTACTGTAAGTTCAGGACGGTGTTTCCACAACAGCAGAAATGTTAATTAGCGTCCCTGGGTGGGCTCGAACCACCAACCTTTAGATTAACAGTCTAACGCGCTAACCAATTGCGCCACAGAGACCTACAATTACATTGACCCTCAGCAGGTGCAAGTCGCATGGAAGATCACTACAAGTCAGGAAGGGTCTGTTCACATCGCTACATTCTGAAAAATGTCATCCCTGGATGGTGTCAAAGCACCACCCTTTAGATTGACAGTCCACGCGGTAACAGATTGCGCTACAGAAGCTTGTGGTGGAATTGACCCTCAGCCAGCCAAAGTCACAGGGAATCTCAATTCAAGTCCAGGATGTCGCTTCATGGAGCACTACAAACTGAAAACTCTCATCCCTGGGTCGGCTCAAACCACCAACCTTTAGCTTAACAGTCTAACGCGCTAACCAATTGCACAACAGAGACTTGTGGTGTATTTGACCCTGACAGTTGACCTCTGGCCATCCGTGATCTCATCCAACTGTACATGGAGTTTACGACACAACAACACTTTGTTCCAATGGTTGTGTCAAGGTGCAACGAAAGTGCCACAACATTTTCAAGGAAGTAGCCCTGTAGTTTTCTAACGTTTGTTAGCTTTTTGAATGGCCTTAAAAGGGCAAAAATGCCGAGCAATCTTCGTCAGCGCAACATTTTATTAAAAGGCATCTGGCAGGAGTAAATTCAGCCACAATCACGAATATCATTTGATAAATATATATCTTAAACCACTGCATTTTCAAGAATGTAATATATAATCGTCAAATTCATTCATAATAATTAGGGGACTGACCCCGGAAGTATGATATAATGGCGAGTCACTTTCATGGCATACAGGCACACATATACACACAATCACACACACACACACTGGACCAACATTGTCCTTCAAGCGAGATAAATATAAATGCTAAAGTTTTTCATGCCAGATTGACATATTTTACATTGGAATACTAGCCGGATTAATATTAATAAATGATATGTTCCTTGGAGACCACAGAATGATCAAGCTATTGAGTAACAGAAGATTACAGAACATTGACAGCCATTTTACCAGTAGGTATAGCAAATTGTCATCTTTCACGTTCAACAACACACCAATCACATAAGATAACAGGAGGCACAGCAGGTCAAAAACTAGCCTACTGTAAGTCCAGGACGGTGTTTCCACAACAGCAGAAATGTTAAGCTAGCGTCCCTGGGTGGGCTCGAACCACCAACCTTTAGATTAACAGTCTAACGCGCTAACCAATTGCGCCACAGAGACCTACAATTACATTGACCCTCAGCAGGTGCAAGTCGCATGGAAGATCACTACAAGTCAGGAAGGGTCTGTTCACATCGCTACATTCTGAAAAATGTCATCCCTGGATGGTGTCAAAGCACCACCCTTTAGATTGACAGTCCACGCGGTAACAGATTGCGCTACAGAAGCTTGTGGTGGAATTGACCCTCAGCCAGCCAAAGTCACAGGGAATCTCAATTCAAGTCCAGGATGTCGCTTCATGGAGCACTACAAACTGAAAACTCTCATCCCTGGGTCGGCTCAAACCACCAACCTTTAGCTTAACAGTCTAACGCGCTAACCAATTGCACAACAGAGACTTGTGGTGTATTTGACCCTGACAGTTGACCTCTGGCCATCCGTGATCTCATCCAACTGTACATGGAGTTTACGACACAACAACACTTTGTTCCAATGGTTGTGTCAAGGTGCAACGAAAGTGCCACAACATTTTCAAGGAAGTAGCCCTGTAGTTTTCTAACGTTTGTTAGCTTTTTGAATGGCCTTAAAAGGGCAAAAATGCCGAGCAATCTTCGTCAGCGCAACATTTTATTAAAAGGCATCTGGCAGGAGTAAATTCAGCCACAATCACGAATATCATTTGATAAATATATATCTTAAACCACTGCATTTTCAAGAATGTAATATATAATCGTCAAATTCATTCATAATAATTAGGGGACTGACCCCGGAAGTATGATATAATGGCGAGTCACTTTCATGGCATACAGGCACACATATACACACAATCACACACACACACACTGGACCAACATTGTCCTTCAAGCGAGATAAATATAAATGCTAAAGTTTTTCATGCCAGATTGACATATTTTACATTGGAATACTAGCCGGATTAATATTAATAAATGATATGTTCCTTGGAGACCACAGAATGATCAAGCTATTGAGTAACAGAAGATTACAGAACATTGACAGCCATTTTACCAGTAGGTATAGCAAATTTTCATCTTTCACGTTCAACAACACACCAATCACATA
>NW_026602229.1:0-22336 GCF_029448725.1 Salvelinus fontinalis | reverse complement strand
ACTCACTCACTCAATCACTCACTCACTCACTCACTCACTCACTCACTCACTCACTCACTCCCCCCCCCTCTTTCTCTATCCCTCTCTCCCCCTCTTTCTCTATCCCTCTTTCTCTATCCCTCTTTCCACTACCTTTTTTGGTCCCAGTCATAAATAAAAATCTCTCTGGCCACATGTGAGGGGAAGTGAGACTGGCTCTCAGTATTTCTCAGGCCACTTAAAGGGCCAGCGCTGTTTTGGGGGGGAATACCAGGGTTAGTTAATGACTACGCCACAGAGAACCACACTAGAACCAGTCTGCTGAAAGACCGAGGGCCAGAAAGTTCTAGATAGTCTTCCCATTTAGGCCAAATGGTCTTGGTATTTTGCCTTGCAGTTCTGACTGTGTGAATGATATGTTTTAACTGAAAATCGGCTTTGGATTTAGCAGTTCGGTGTACTCACTGCACTTGGAGAGAAAGACAGACAGCCCCACACACACACACACACACACACACACACACACACACACACACACAC
Source organism: Salvelinus fontinalis (assembly GCF_029448725.1). Taxonomy (NCBI): domain Eukaryota; kingdom Metazoa; phylum Chordata; class Actinopteri; order Salmoniformes; family Salmonidae; genus Salvelinus; species Salvelinus fontinalis. Next base: position 21,817 of record NW_026602229.1, on the reverse strand, counting down.
ACACACACACACACACACACACACACACACACACACACACACACACACACACACACACACACACACACACACACACACACACACACACACACACACACACACACACAGTCTCTCTCTCTCTTTAACATTGGATCTGTAACAGGAGGTGCTAGAATAGATACGGTCTCTGTCTCTGTCCCAGCCTGCTGCCAGCCTGCACTAACTAACTGTAATCACATACACTACAGTTGATTATCTATCCTGTTGCCAAGTCACTTTATCCCTACCTACAGTATATGAACATATCTACCTCAATGACCTCGTACCCCTGAACATCGACTCAATACTGGTTCCCACGTATATAGCCAAGTTATCATTGATTCGGTACTGGTTCTTGTGCATATAGCGTAGTTATCATTGACTTGGTACTGGTTCCTCTGTATATAGCCTAGTTATCATTGACTCACTACTGATACCCCATGTATATAGGCTAGTTATTATTGACTCAGTACTGGTTCCTGTGTATATAGCGTAGTTATCATTGACTCACTACTGATACCCCATGTATATAGCCTAGTTATCATTGACTCGGTACTGGTTCCTGTGTATATAGCCAAGTTATCATTGACTCGGTACTGGTTCCTGTGTATATAGCGTAGTTATCATTGACTTGGTACTGGTTCCTGTGTATATAGCCAAGTTATCATTGACTCGGTACTGGTTCCTGTGTATATAGCCAAGTTATCATTGACTCGGTACTGGTTCCTGTGTATATAGCCTAGTTATCATTGACTCAGTACTGGTTTCTGTGTATATAGAGTAGTTATCATTGACTCAGTACTGGTTCCTGTGTATATAGCCTAGTTATCATTGACTCGCTACTGGTTCCTGTGTATATAGCGTAGTTGTCATTGACTTGGTACTGGTTCCTGTGTATATAGCGTAGTTGTCATTGACTTGGTACTGGTTCCTGTGTATATAGCGTAGTTGTCATTGACTTGGTACTGGTTCCTGTGTATATAGCGTAGTTGTCATTGACTTGGTACTGGTTCCTGTGTATATAGCGTAGTTGTCATTGACTCAGTACTGGTTCCTGTGTATATAGCCTAGTTATCATTGACTCGGTACTGGTTCCTGTGTATATAGCGTAGTTGTCATTGACTCGGTACTGGTTCCTGTGTATATAGCCTAGTTATCATTGACTCGGTACTGGTTCCTGTGTATATAGCGTAGTTGTCATTGACTTGGTACTGGTTCCTGTGTATATAGCGTAGTTGTCATTGACTTGGTACTGGTTCCTGTGTATATAGCCTAGTTGTCATTGACTTGGTACTGGTTCCTGTGTATATAGCCTAGTTATCATTGACTCGGTACTGGTTCCTGTGTATATAGCGTAGTTGTCATTGACTTGGTACTGGTTCCTGTGTATATAGCCTAGTTATCATTGACTCGGTACTGGTTCCTGTGTATATAACGTAGTTATCATTGACTCGGTGCTGGTTCCTGTGTATATAGCCAAGTTATCATTGACTCACTGTGTATTTATATCTTGTGTTATTATCTTTCTGTCATTTTTCTATTTCTCTCTGCATTGTTTGGAAGGGCCATAAGTAAGCATTTCACTGTTAGTCTACACCTGTTTGTTTACCAAGCATGTGACAAATAACGTTTGATTTGATATACAGAATCTACATTCTCCAACTGTGCCTTCTCTGTTGCCTCCATTGTTGGCTCCCCTCCTCCTCCTGTGACAAATAACATTTGATTTGATTTAGTCTAGCTCGATCTCATACCCACAGTCTACAGCCTGCCAAGTGACTCACGCAGTCTGTCTGCCTCCCAAATGGCACCATATTCCCTATTTAGTGCACTACTTTTGACCAGGGCCCTAAACAGGCTGCCAACCATGTGACTCACAGTCTCTGGGAACAGTGTCAGAACCCTTTAGATCAATTTTCCAGCAGCCCGTTTGGTTTTATATGGAGAACACATTACGCATTAAGACCGATGAGCTGTGGAGGTTAACTTCTGCTGCTCTCCACTCTACATTAATACAGCAGACCATAATAACCCAATGGCAGAAAGTAACAAGGACATAAAAACCAGCCACACCTTGGAAAGGATTCTGTAATAAGGCCAGAATAGCTTATAACTCATCATAGTGCATAGCTCAGTTATTACAGTACAGTACACGGCCACTGAAATACACATTGCGCTCCAAAAGTATTGGGACCGTGACACATTTGTTGTTGTTTTGGCTCTGTACTCCAGCACTTTGGATTTGAAAAGACACAATGACTACGAGGTTAAAGTTCAGACTGTTAGCTTTAATGTGAGGGTATTTTCATTCATATCGGGTGAACCGGTAAGAAATTACAGCACTTTTTGTACATAGCCCCCACGTATTAGGGGAGCAAAAGTCTTGGGACAAAATCACTTATATGTGTATTAGAGTATTCAAAAGTTAATTATTTGGTCCCATATTCCTAGCATGCAATGATTACATGGATGCATTTGCTGTTTGTTTTGGCTGTGTTTCAGATTATTTGTGCCCAATAGAAATGAATGGTAATTAATGTATTGTGTCATTTTGAAGTCCCTTTTATTGTAAATAAGAATAGAATATGTTTCTAAACACTTCTCCATTAATGTACCGTGATCGCGGACAGTCCTGAATGAATCGTGAATAATGATGAGTGAGAAAGTTACAGAGGCTAACAGTCTGCACTTTAACCTCATAGTCATTGTATAATTTCAAATATGTACCAATACTTTTGAAGCTCACTGCAATTTAATAATATGCCATTTAGCAGATGCTTTTACCAAAAGCAACTTACAGTCATGCGTGCATACTGGGAATCCGGGAATCAAACCCACTGCACTGGCTTTACCACACTCTACCATCTGAGATACACAGGACCACATAAAGGACCACACTGTATTACTGTAAATGGAACCAACATGTTTGTGGAGTCACAAGGTTGATGTAATCCTTGCGTGAATAATTATACACCATTTTAATGCTCTCAAAGTACTCAAGTAATAATAATAGACAATGTATGTATAATGTAGAATGTTTTGACCATGAAGGGTCTTTGATAGGCTTAGCCCTACTTATGTTTGTTCACGCAGCCCAAACAGTACGTTTGACCCAACTGTAGTGAACTCGTGACCTCTCCTCCTCGTTCAGTTGACCTCAACACACTGCTGAGTAGGAGCTCCTCCCTCTGACCCCTGTTTAACCCCTCTCCTTTTCTCTACAAAGGGCAGCTTAGTAATTACACAGAACTTAGCAAATGCACTCTGGGTGAAATATCTGTTGATGAGCTTTGATGTAAGTTCAAGTAAGCCAATAGCATGTGAGATGAGGGTGAGGCCTTTCCAGGTACAGGAGGTGTGTGTGTATATGTACACCAAGTTACTAACCTTTCTAATTATATAGCTCATCTGCCCCAAAGGCATCCGGCAACAGATGACATCATCAGAGTATTAGACGCTGTTGCTACCTGAAGCCATTCATTTAGAGGTGAGTGATTCTTCTGGAACATCTCACAGATCAGAGTCACCAGACAGACAGATGAGGGATGGGATGTCTCGTCACATGTCTCTCCAACCCTGGAAAACATGACTAGGGAGACTGCAGGAGTTGGTATCCCAACCACATAGTAACATATCAGAAGGTAATGATTATCTAATAGTAAGCATTGCTTTCAAAAGACGGAATGCAGTAAGTATAGTGTGATTACAACTGATATGACGTGTTATCCCCATTAAATGACTGTTGTTTCCCGACTGTTTCTTCTGTTTCTCTGTAACACTCCAGAGGGCTCCCGAGTGGCGTAGTGTTCTAAGTCACTGCATCTCAGTGCTAGAGGTGTCACTATAGACACCCTGGTTCGAATCCAGGCTGTATCACAACTGGCTGTGATTGGGAGTCCCATAGGCCGGCGCACAATTGGCCCAGTGTTGTCTCGTGTAAGCCGTCATTGTAAATAGAAATTTGTTCTTAACTGACTTGCCTGGTTAATTAGTTTGGAGGACGGAATAAACAGTATTTGCTGCAGTGGACTGTGACATGGTCAAGAGGGAGGTGTTAGTCGTGGAGATGTTTTGGTCAGTGGTGAGAGGGCCTCATAGCCCAGCAGGAAGTCTTTTGGGAGGAGTATTCAGGTTGTGGTTGATGAGGTTGCACAAAGCCAATGGAGAAGCAGTACACTGGATTGTGTACGGTAAAAAATAGGAAGAATTAAGGGAGGAGATGGTGAGTAAGGGATAGAAAGTAAGAAAGGATCATATAGAAAGGATCACACACTTCCCCATCATAACAACCAAACATTTCCAAGTTAGTTGTCTGTGCTTACGGTGTCCTCCTACTCACCAGTACTCACCAATACCAAATCCTCCCTCACTCTTCCATTCCTCCCTCACTCCTTCATTCCCCCCTCACTCCTTAATTTCCTCCCTCACTCCTCCATTCCTCCCTCACTCCTCCATTCCTCCCTCACTCCATTCCTCCCTCACTCCTCCATTATTCCCTCACTCCTCCATTTCTCCCTCACTCCATTCCTCCCTCATTCCTCCCTCACTCCTCCATTCCTCCCTCACTCCTCCATTCCTCCCTCACTCCTCCATTCCTCCCTCACTCCTCCATTCCTCCCACTCCTCCATTCCTCCCTCACTCCTCCATTCCTCCCTCACTCCTTCATTCCTCCCTCACTCCTTCATTCCTCCCTCACTCCTCCATTCCTCCCTCACTCCTCCATTCCTCCCTCACTCCTCCATTCCTCCCTCCCTCCATCCTCCATTCATCCCTCACTCCTACATTACTTCCTCTCCTCCATTCCTCCCTCACTCCTTCATTCCTCCCTCACTCCTTCATTCCTCCCTCACTCCTTCATTCCTCCCTCACTCCTCCATTCCTCCCTCACTCCTCCATTCCTCCCTCCCTCCATCCTCCATTCATCCCTCACTCCTACATTACTTCCTCTCCTCCATTCCTCCCTCACTCCTCCATTCATCCCTCACTCCTCCATTCTTCTCTCTCCTCCATTCCTCCCTCACTCCTCCATTCCTCCCTCACTCCATTCCTCCCTCACTCCTCCATTCCTCCCTTACTCCTCCACTCCTCCCTCCCTCCTCCATTCATCCCTCACTCCTCCATTTCTCCCTCACTCCTTCATTCCTCCCTCACTCCTCCATTCCTCCCTCACTCCTCCATTTCTCCCTCACTCCTCCATTCCTCCCTCACTCCTCCATTCCTCCCTCTCTCGTCCATTCCTCCCTCACTCCTCCATTCATCCCTCACTCCTCCATTCATCCCTCACTCCTCCATTCTTCCCTCTCCTCCATTCATCCCTCACTCCTCCATTCATCCCTCACTCCTCCATTCCTCCTTCACTTCTCCATTCCTCCCTCACTCCTCCATTCCTCCCTCTCCTCCATTCCCCCCTCACTCCTCCATTCTTCCCTCACTCCTCCATTCTTCCCTCACTCCTCCATTCTTCCCTCTCCTCCATTCCTCCCTCACTCCTCCATTCCTCCCTCAGTCCATTCCTCCCTCACTCCTCCATTCCTCCCTCACTCCTCCACTCCTTCCTCCATTCATCCCTCACTCCTCCTTCTCCCTCACTCCTTCATTCCTCCCTCACTCCTCCCTCACTCCTCCATTCCTCCCTCACTCCTCCATTCCTCCCTCACTCCTCCATTCCTCCCTCTCCTCCATTCCTCCCTCACTCCTCCATTCATCCCTCACTCCTCCATTCTTCCCTCACTCCTCCATTCCTCCCTCACTCCTCCATTCCTCCCTCACTCCTCCATTCCTCCCTCACTCCTCCATTCCTCCCTCACTCCTCCATTCCTCCCTCTCCTCCATTCCTCCCTCACTCCTCCATTCATCCCTCACTCCTCCATTCTTCCCTCTCCTCCATTCATCCCTCACTCCTCCATTCTTCCCTCTCTTCCATTCCTCCCTCACTTCTCCATTCTTCCCTCTCCTCCATTACTCCCTCACTCCTTCATTCCTCCCTCACTCCTCCCTCACTCCTCCATTCTTCCCTCTCCTCCATTCCTCCCTCACTCCTCCATTCTTCCCTCTCCTCCATTCCTCCCTCACTCCTCCATTCTTCCCTCTCCTCCATTCATCCCTCATTCCTCCATTCCTCCCTCCCTCCCTGCCCTGGAGTAGTGAAGCAGAATGTCTTAGGTTCTGTAATTATTAATGAGAGGACTCAGGGGAGTCTGCTCTTAACCTGTCTAGGATCAGCGTGGCGCTAGCGGCACCCCCCCCCCCCCCCCACTGAAAAACCAGTGCCGCGAAATTCAAAATCTTTTTTTTTTTTAAATATTTAACTTTCACACATTAAAGTCCAATACAGCTAATGAAAGACACAGATCTTGTGAATCCAGTCAACATGTCCGATTTTTAAAATGTTTTACAGGGAAGACACAATATGTAAAGATGTACATCTATTACCTAAAAACACATTAGCATAATCCACCATCTTTTATTTGTCCACCAACACCAGTAGCCATCACCAATTCGGCTAAACTAAGATATTTATAGCCCCTAACCAACAAAAAAACTCATCAGATGACAGTCTGATAACATATTTATGGTATGGGATAGGTTTTGTTAGATAAAAGTGCATATTTCAGGTAGATGGCATAGGTTACAATTGCACCCACCGTCACAAATGGAATAGAAAAACTACTTAGAGCAACGTGTTTACCTACTTACTAATCATCAAACATTTCGTAAAAATACACAGCATACACGAATCGAAAGACACAGATCCTGTGAATACAGACAATATTTCAGATTTTCTAAGTGTCTTACAGCGAAAACACAATAAATCGTTATATTAGCATAGCACATAGCACATAGCAGCCCAGCATTGATTCTAGCCAAAGTGAGCGATAACGTCAACATCGCCAAAAATATATTAATTTTTTCACTAACCTTCTCAGAATTCTTCAGATGACACTCCTGTAACATCATATTACACAATGCATATAGAGTTTGATCGAAAACGTTTATATTTAGCCACCAAAATCATGGTTAGACAATGTGAAATGTAACTCAGCTGGTCAGAATATGTCCTTGCGCCACTTAGACAGTGATCTACTCTTATACATAAATACTCATAAACGTGACTAAAAAATATAGGGTGGACAGGGATTGATAGACAATTTAATTCTTAATACAATTGCGGAATTACCTTTTTTTATTTATCCTTACTTTTCAATACAGTTTGCGCCAAGCGAAGCTACGTCAAAAAACATGGCGTCCTAAGCCACTAAAATGTTTCGACAGAAACACGATTTATCATAATAAAAATGTCCTACCTTGAGCTGTTCTTCCATCAGTATCTTGGGCAAAGGATCCTTTCTTGGGAGTAATCGTCTTTTGGTGGAAAGCTGTCCTCTTGCCATGTGGAAATGCCAACTGCGTTCGGGATGAACTGAAAAGCGTGCCCAACTATTCACATCGTTTCAAAAATAAATGTCCCAAAATCGCACTAAACGGATATAAATTGCTATAAAACGCTTTAAATTAACTACCTTATGATGTTTTTAACTCCTATAACGAGTGAAAAGATGACCGGAGAAATATAACAGGCTAAACTAACGCTTGGAACAGGAGGGGGTCGGTGTCCTCCACGCGCGTTACGCAGCAAGAAAAGACTTGCTAGCTACATGTTTTTTTCATTTGTAGGGCCTGTGAACGCGCAATCGACCCCATTGGAATCGTCATCACGTAAAGGCATCCAGGGGAAGACGTAAGAAGTGTCCGTATAGTCATAGCAATAACAGTGCCCTTTTAACTGACTTCAGAACAGTGGCCAACATTTCTGAAATCTGACTCCATGTCAGGGAAATTGCTGTAGAATGGGCTCTGTTCCACTTAGAGACAAAATTTCAACTCCTATAGAAACTATAGACTGTTTTCTATTCAATAATAATAATAATATGCATATTGTACGATCAAGGATTTTGTGGGAAGCCGTTTCAAAAATTACCCAATTAGCATAAATAGTCTCAACAGCGCCCCCATCCCCAACAGGTTTTTAATATATATCTGGAGCAGCTCCAGGATAAAGAGGGACATTTATATTTTCCTTCATTCATATTTACCCTTTCCCGACCTACACAATAATAATAATGTGTGTGTGTGTGTGTGTGTGTGTGTGTGTGTGTGTGTGTATGTAATATAGGTTTCATTTGCTGACAGCAATAACATACTCTAGAGTCCCAGACGACTAGACCAATGAAAACAGCTCTTCTCTCATGTGGTCCTGGTCGACATGATCTGTTTCCCTACACAAACCCAAAGACGGGTGTTACTGCATCCCCCCTGCAGCCCTCACCACACAGGGCCTCACTGTGTCCAGGCACTATGACATCATCATTCCGAGCCAACAGTGTCCGGAGGGAGATGTTTAACAGTAAGATTACATAACAGACTGAAAATTATAGCCACACGCTATATTAGCAGCAACACGGTTGTTATTCCAACTGTGATACTCAGCTATGTGAGTAGCAGCAGATTAGCCAACAGACGGGAGACAATCCATCAAACACTACTTAAAGCTGTCCTAGACATAGAACACATGTGGACAAGTGTGTCCCAATTCTCTGTTTCTAGAGAAAACAAGCACTTTAAGAAAGAGAGAGGGGAAAGAGAGAGAGAGAGAGAGAGAGAGAGAGAGAGAGAGAGAGAAGCAAGAGATGGTGAAAACATCACTGCCAGTCTGGCACCAAACACTGATCCCAGGACAGGTCTTAGTTGAGCTTTGCTTATTAATACATATCATATACTGTCCTACCGTTCCTACTTCCATCATCTGATGTTATCACAGTCAGACAGGAGAGGAGCCTGCTATCACATCAGTTGATCTGAACTGTCTTTACACAGTCATACAGGAGAGGAACTTGCTATCCCATCAGTTGATCTGAACTGTCTTTACACAGTCAGACAGGAGAGGAGCCTGCTATCACATCAGTTGATCTGAACTGTCTTTACACAGTCAGACAGGAGAGGAGCCTGCTATCACATCAGTTGATCTGAACTGTCATTACACAGTCATACAGGAGAGGAGCCTGCTATCACATCAGTTGATCTGAACTGTCATTACACAGTCATACAGGAGAGGAGCCTGCTATCACATCAGTTGATCTGAACTGTCTTTACACAGTCAGACAGGAGAGGAGCCTGCTATCACATCAGTTGATCTGAACTGTCTTCACACAGTCAGACAGGAGAGGAGCCTGCTATCACATCAGTTGATCTGAACTGTCTTTACACAGTCAGACAGGAGAGGAGCCTGCTATCACATCAGTTGATCTGAACTGTCTTCACACAGTCAGACAGGAGAGGAACCTGCTATCACATTAGTTGATCTGAACTGTCTTTACACAGTCATACAGGAGAGGAGCCTGCTATCACATCAGTTGATACGAACTGTCTTTACACAGTCATACAGGAGAGGAACCTGCTATCACATCAGTTGATCTGAACTGTCTTTACACAGTCAGACAGGAGAGGAGCCTGCTATCACATCAGTTGATCTGAACTGTCTTTACACAGTCAGACAGGAGAGGGACCTGCTATCACATCAGTTGATATGGACTGTCTTTACACAGTCAGGCAGGAGAGGAGCCTACTATCACATCAGTTGATCTGAGTATCTCTGTGTTTTGGGGATGGTCAGTGTTCTGTTTAGTGTTGTGTTTATTTTCACTTATCTTTCCGATGGAGGAGAACCGTATGGCCTTCCTGTTGCATAACATCCAGGGTCAGAGGGAAGAGAGTGGAACCTCTCTCCTCCTTGTTCTTTTTCTTTTTCCCCTTTCTTTCTTTCTTTCTTTCTTTCTTTCTTTCTTTCTTTCTTTCTCTCTCTCCCTGCGACTCTTTCTGTCTTTCTCTCTGCCCCCCCCTCACACACTATCCCTGTCTCTGTCACACTATCCCTCTCTCTCTCTCTCTCTCTCTCTCTCTCTCGCTGTCTCTCTCCCTCCCCTCTCAATTCAATTCAATTCAATTCAAGGGCTTTATTGGCATGGAAAACACATGTTAATATTGTTAACAAAAGTGAAATGAACAATAAAAATTAACAGTTAAACAATACACTCACAGAAGTTCCAAAAGAATAAAGACATTTATAATGTCATATTATGTATATATACAGTGTTGTAACGATGTGCAAATAGTTAAAAGTACAAAATAGAAAATAAATTAACATAAATATTGGTTGTATTTACAATGGTGTTTATTTTTCACTGGTTGTCCTTTTCTTGTGGCAACAGGTCACAAATCTTGCTGCTGTGATGGCACACTGTGGTATTTTACCCAGTAGATATGGAAGTTTATCAAAATTGGGTTTGTTTTCGAATTGTTTGTGGATCTGTGTAATCTGAGGGAAATATGTGTCTCTAATATGGTCATAAATTTGGCAGGAGATTAGGAAGTGCAGCTCAGTTTCCACTTTATTTTGTGGGCAGTGTGCACATAGCCTGTCTTCTCTTCAGAGCCAGGTCTGCCAACGGCGGCCTTTCTCAATAGCAAGGCTATGCTCACTGAGTCTGTACATAGTCAAAGCTTTCCTTATGTTTGGGTCAGTCACAGTGGTCAGGTATTCTGCCACGGTGTACTCTCAGTTTAGGGCCAAATAGCATTCTAGTTTGCTCTGTTTTTTTGTTAATTCTTTCCAATCTGTCAAGTAATCATCTTTTTGTTTTCTCATGATTTGGTTGGGTCTAATTGTGTTGCTGTCCTGGTGCTCTGTGGGGTCTGTTTGTGTTTGTGAACAGAGCCCCAGGACCAGCTTGCTTAGAGGACTTCATTTCTCTGTAGGTGATGGCTTTGTTATGGAAGGTTTGGGAATTGCTTCCTTTTAGGTGGTTGTAGAATATAACGGCTCTTTTCTGGATTTTGATAATTCTAATTCTGCACTGCATGCATTATTTGATGTTTTACGTTGTATACAGAGGATATTTTTGCAGAATTCTGCATGCAGAGTCTCAATTTGGTGCTTGTCCCATTTTGTGAATTATTGGTTGGTGAGCGGACCCCAGACCTCACAACCATAAATGGCAATGGGTTCTATAATTGATTCAAGTATTTTTAGCCAGATCCTAATTGGTATGTCGACTTTTATGTTCCTTTTGATGACATAGAATGGCCTTCTTGCATTGTCTCTCAGCTCATTCACAGCTTTGTGGAAGTTACCTGTTGCGCTGATGTCTAGTCCAAGGTATGTATAGTTTTTTGTGTGCTCTAGGACAACGGTGTCCAGATGGAATTTGTATTTGTGGTCCTGGCGACTGGACCTTTTTTGGAACACTATTTCTGTCTTACTGAGATTTACTGTCAGGGCCCTGGTTTGGCAGAATCTGTGCTGAAGATCTAGGTGCTGTCTCTCTCTCTCCCTCTTGCTCTTCTACATGGCCCGAAGCACAAGGAGTTTCCCATCAAACTAATTACACTAAACCCCCATGATGAGAACATACACAGACAGATAATCAACTAATGAAGTCATGGAGAGATGGTGTGTGTGAGAGAGAGATAGAGACACTTCAGACAAAACCCCTTCATATGTCAGGTGGGGGAGGAGGAGGGGGAGACGGGGGAGGTGGAGGGGGAGACTTGGGAGGAGGAGACTGGGGAGGAGGAGGGGGGGACTGGGGAGGTGGAGGGGGAGCCTTGGGAGGAGGGGGAGACTGGGGAGGAGAAGGGTGAGACTTGGGAGAAGAAGAGGGAGACGGGGGAGGAGGAGGGGGAGACGGGGGAGGTGGGGAGTGGACAGAACAGGGAGTTCCTGTGACTCATCTGGATAATGATCATTCAAGGACAAACCCAGACACTCATCTCTCCTCACTAACCCAGACTCCAACAGACTCTCCTCTCTCCTCACTAACCCAGCCTCTCCTCTCTCCTCACTAACCCAGACTCTCCTCTCTCCTCACTAACCCAGACTCTCCTCTCTCCTCACTAACCCAGACTCTCCTATCTCCTCACTAACCCAGCCTCTCCTCTCTCCTCACTAACCCAGACTCTCCTCTCTCCTCACTAACCCAGACTCTCCTCTCTCCTCACTAACCCAGACTCTCATCTCTCCTCACTAACCCAGACTCTCCTCTCTCCTCACTAACCCAGACTCTCCTCCCTCCTCACTAACCCAGACTCTACTCTCTCCTCACAAACCCAGCCTCTCATCTCTCCTCACTAACCCAGACTCTAACAGCCAGCCTCTCATCTCTCCACTATCTGACTATAAGATCTACCCACAGGTCTGACTGGGAATGGGAGACATGCCAGTGAATGGATGCACTTTTGGGGGGTTAGCTGTGGTGTTTTGTCACAAGGTCATATAAGCCTTCCTTGTATGAACTCTAGGATATGAGCAGGAAGTGTATCAGACAATAACATACCCCATTTTATTCTGATGTTGTCTGAGTGTAAGTGTTTTTATTTTAGCCTCACCATGATAACGTTACTAAATAAACCAGAGGAATTAAATAAAGAAACAAAAACATTTGTTCTCCATCCCCACCCTCTGTTATCCTCTGGGGTCTTTTTATTTTGGGAGTTCCCGTCTGATAAGCGTTTTCTTCTTCTGCCCGGTAACAGTAAGAATGTCAGTAAGAATGCTCCAATAATTATCCTCCTCTCTCATTCGCCCATATAAGGAAGAATGAATATTCTGCACTGGTGAATTCTTCTGGGTTGAACCTACAGCTGACCTGAGGTACAGGCTATACTACTAGCCAACTAACCCGAACCCCAAGCCCCTAACCCCTAGCCAACTAACTCTAACCCCTAACCCCTAGCCAACTAAACCTAACACCTAACCCCTAGCCAACTAACCCTAACACCTAACCCCTAGCCAACTAACCCTAACACCTAACCCCTAGCCAACTAACTCTAACCCCTAACCCCTAGCCAACTAACCCTAACACCTAACCCCTAGCCAACTAACCCTAACACCTAACCCCTAGCCAACTAACCCTAACCCCTAACCCATAGCCAACTAACTCTAACCCCTAACCCCTAGCCAACTAACTCTAACCCCTAACCCCTAGCCAACTAACCCTAACACCTAACCCCTAGCCAACTAACCCTAACACCTAACCCCTAGCCAACTAACCCTAACACCTAACCCCTAGCCAACTAACCCTAACACCTAACCCCTAGCCAACTAACTCTAACCCCTAACCCCTAGCCAACTAACTCTAACCCCTAACCCATAGCCAACTAACCCTAACACCTAACCCCTAGCCAACTAACTCTAACCCCTAACCCCTAGCCAACTAACCCTAACACCTAATCCATAGCCAACTAACCCAAACACCTAACCCCTAGCCAACTAACTCTAACCCCTAACCCCTAGCCAACTAACCCTAACCCCTAACCCCTAGCCAACTAACTCTAACCCCTAACCCCTAGCCAACTAACTCTAACCCCTAACCCCTAGCCAACTAACCCTAACACCTAACCCCTAGCCAACTAACTCTAACCCCTAACCCCTAGCCAACTAACCCTAACACCTAACCCCTAGCCAACTAACTCTAACCCCTAACCCCTAGCCAACTAACCCTAACACCTAACCCCTAGCCAACTAACCCTAACCCCTAGCCAACTAACTCTAACCCCTAACCCATAGCCAACTAACCCTAGCCTTAGTGAACTAACCCTTACCCCTAACCCCTAGCCAACTAACCCTAGGCCTCGCCCTAGCCATAACCCTAGATTCATGTCCACATCCCGGTTCAACCCTAACCTTAGCCTCAACCCCAACCCCAACCTACTCGATTTAACAGATAAGGAGAACCAGTCTCCATAGTTGTGTAACAGCAGGATACCTTGGCTCGTAAAGCTGTCCATTTGTATAACTCGGGGCTCAGGACCAATAGACAAATATAACGTTCTCCCACAGTCTTGAATTATTAGTAGATAACAACCTTCACAGATCCCCTGCTGATAGACCGCTTTATAGGAAGACTGTACTTTTTACTGTATCTCTCTGGCTGGGAAGATGACAGTGAGTTTGTAGGGAGAGGTGACGGGAGAGGTGAGGTGAAGCCTAGTTTATCACTAGGCAGGATAAATGTGTTGCAAGAGCGAGGCGAGAGAGAGGAGTCTCCAGGCTTGTTCATGTGGACTGATAACTAGGATTAGAGGGAGAGCCAGGGGGAGCAGGGAGAGTGAAGGAGAACCAGGGGTAACAGGGAGAGTGAAGGAGAGCCAGGGGTAACAGGGAGAGTGAAGGAGAGCCAGGGGGAGCAGGGAGAGTGAAGAGGAGCCAGGGGGAGCAGGGAGAGTGAAGGAGAGCCAGGGGTAACAGGGAGAGTGAAGGAGAGCCAGGGGGAGCAGGGAGAGTGAAGGAGAGCCAGGGGGAGCAGGGAGAGTGAAGGAGAGCCAGGGGGAGCAGGGAGAGTGAAGGGGAGCCAGGGGGAGCAGGGAGAGTGAAGGAGAGCCAGGGGGAGCAGGGCGAGTGAAGAAGAGCCAGGGGTAACAGGGAGAGTGAAGGAGAGCCAGGGGGAGCAGGGAGAGTGAAGGCGAGCCAGGGGGAGCAGGGAGAGTGAAGGAGAGCCAGGGGTAACAGGGAGAGTGAAGGAGAGCCAGGGGGAGCAGGGAGAGTGAAGGGGAGCCAGGGGGAGCAGGGAGAGTGAAGGAGAGCCAGGGGGAGCAGGGAGAGTGAAGGAGAGCCAGGGGTAACAGGGAGAGTGAAGGAGAGCCAGGGGGAGCAGGGAGAGTGAAGGAGAGCCAGGGAGAGCAGGGAGAGTGAAGAAGAGTCAGGGGTAGCAGGGAGAGTGAAGGGGAGCCAGGGGGAGCAGGGAGAGTGAAGGAGAGCCAGGGGGAGCAGGGAGAGTGAAGGAGAGCCAGGGGTAGCAGGGAGAGTGAAGAAGAGCCAGGGGTATCTATTTTATAGATGGTGGAGAGGGGAGGCGTGGCGAGAGGAGCATGGGTAAGGAGGTAAACCAACCGACCTAAAATTATACTTACCAAGGAATGTGTGAAATCAGATATGAGTCTCTGAGTTTCATTAGTGGGTTTCCCCCCCAAAGAGGTGCCCCTCCAGGTGTGTGTGTCACACATGCACACACACACACACACACACACACACACACACACACACACACACACACACACACACACACACACACACACACACACACACACACACACACACACACACACACACACACACACACACACACACACCACCTACAGAGACAGAGACAGAGACAGCGTCTTCCAGTTGGCTCCTGTCATCGTGACGATAAAGCTGAAGCAGCTGGATGGTGGATGACCTCATCGAAAGACGATTGCATGAATACCATGGATACCATCCTGCAGAGTCAGTAGAAAACCAGACACACTACCCCTCTCATCCCTCCACCTACCACTCCAACAAATCAAACAAATGACTTCAGCTTCCTGGCTTCCTGGCTTCTTGTTTTGTTCTAGCTTCTATCTGATCTGCTTTCACCTACAGATGCAGGATCTTATTTTGACCAATTTCTCACAGCAGAATAATAATCCTGCAGCAACAGGAAATGTGAATTATTGTGTGGATTGTAATTCATGGACATTTTTGTAGGGGTTGATAATTTTTTACTTAGGGAAGATCAAGTCAGAAATTTTAGAAGCTTTTTTCATTCTAGAATACACTACAAGTTACATTTCTTGCAACAACAGGGGGATCAAATTAAGATCTCACACCTGTACTGTGGCCAGTTGTAACTTGTGGATCCGCTCACAAAACAGACATGACTGAGATTCCCCCAGGCAAAGTGACAGCCTCAACAAACATGACTGGTTGATACCTCTGATTGTTATGCTACTTTAAAGTTAAAGTTCCACTATGCAGAAATCGCTCCACCATTTCCTGGTTGCAAAAAATACAATAGTTTGCCTAATTTCAGTTTATGTGACAAAACAAGCAAGTCTAGTGTAGAGAATCATTGTACCATCTAAACCACTGTGAAATATATTTTCCATACATTTAAATGTTTTATTTTCAGCTGTTTGAAGCTGGTGTACAAAACCAAAAGTAAAAGTCGTATAAACAAAACTCAAGAACGGGAAGCATAGAATTAACACACATAGAATACCGCTTATTAGACTTGCTTTTAATGAGAATGACAAATCTATGACTCACATTTCCATTTGAATATGGTCAGGACACCCAAAAAGTTACGTATTGCAGCTTTAGCTAAAACCACTTGATGCTCCACCCATAATTTATCTCCTTCAGCTCCAATAGTAACTAAAACCACTTGATGCTCCACCTACAGTTTACCTCCTTCAGCTCTAATAGTAACTATAACCACTTGATGTTCCACCTACAGTTTATCTCCTTCAGCTCCAATAGTAACTAAACCACTTGATACTCCACCTACAGTTTATCTCCTGCAGCTCCAAATAGTAACTAAACCACTTGATGATCCACCTACAGTTTGTGTCCTTCAGCTCTAATAGTAACTAAAACCACTAGATGCTCCACCTACAGTTTATCTCCTTCAGCTCCAATAGTAACTAAAACCACTAGATGCTCCACCTACAGTTTATGTCTTTCAGCTCCAATAGTAACTAAAACCACTAGATGCTACACCAACATTTTATGTCCTTCAGCTCTAATAGTAACTAAAACCACTTGATGTTTTGGACTCCGCCTGCCGGCTGGGATGTGGGATGCACAGGACTGTATTTGGCTGTGCTTTTGGAGAGTAACTCGTCCTCTTTCACCACACCAAGCGGTGGTACGATTTATTAAAGCTCTCATGATATTCATGGTTTCTCCCCTCAACCTCATCTGTTTGGCAGAGTTCAGTCATGTGAGAGATAAAGGGGATGTCACATCAAAGCATAGAGCACTCCTCCATAACATCTGTTGGTACTCCCAGGGAGAGGAGGAGGAGGAGGAGGAGGAGGAGGAGGAGGAGGAGGAGGAGGAGGAGGAGGAGGGGGAGGAGAGATGAGACCTGGAGGAGATGAGCTGTTTGTCCACCACCCACAGGTCTTTCTCCCTATCTCTCTGCCCCCCCCCCCCCCCACACACACACACACACTCCCCCACCCAGCTGTGTTGTGCTCTGTAATGAGGTGCCATGCTATGTTGTGTCTGGCTGGCTTGGCTCTGTGAGGTCAGAGGTGTATCAGCCAGCTAGATCTACTCAGGGTGTTCTAAAGCTAGCCAGCTTCAGTTAGCTTCACATCCCATCTCAGGCTTCATCCGTACTACGACGGTGGATATTGCTGCGCGTGCATGTCGCACATGGCTAGTCCAACGCCAAACTCTTCATTGGGACAATGCTGAAACGTCAATCCATGGGCGAGTCTGTGGCACATTCTCATTTGTGCATTCTGTTATTACTAAATGTGTAATGTGATATATTTTAACAGGACTATTTTTAAGACACTTTTTTTTTTTGATTAATAAAATATTTAATCAGTCGTCTTCGTCAAATGAAGGGGTTGATGACGCAATCTTTGCAAGAGGGAGGGAATCTGATTTCATTGGTCCTCAGCTCGTGGCTCAGTCATTTCATTCAGGGTAAGTGGAGTTAGCCGTGAGTTAGCCTGCCTCAGAGCAGGTTAGTTCTGAAGGATTCGTTGCCGTATAACTTTACCTGGTTAAAAGGTAAGCCACTTTCGTATGACCAGTTACCCCGAGTTGAACTCAGAGTTGACCAAAGTTAACTCACTAACTCTTCAAATCAGCTTCGTATGATAGCCCTCTGATGTAATCTCCCAGAGACCTACTGTACTGCAGCTTCGTAGGATAGCCCTCTGATGTAATCTCCCAGAGACCTACTGTACTGCAGCTTCGTAGGATAGCCCTCTGATGTAATCTCCCAGAGACCTACTGTACTGCAGCTTCGTAGGATAGCCCTCTGATGTAATCTCCCAGAGACCTACTGTACTGCAGCTTCGTAGGATAGCACTCTGATGTAATCTCCCAGAGACCTACTGTACTGCAGCTTCGTAGGATAGCACTCTGATGTAATCTCCCAGAGACCTACTGTACTGCAGCTTCGTAGGATAGCACTTTGATGTAATCTCCCAGAGACCTACTGTACTGCAGGTTGAGAGGCTGCTGAAACAATGACACTGGGTCAGTCTGCAGGAGGAAGTTTGGTCTGGAAACATTACAATATGAGAGGAAGTCAATGGAGGGAAAGATTAGAAGTGTGTGTGTGTGTGTGTTTTTGGTTTTACCATCCTTGTGGGGACATTTCGCCGGTCCTCACAAGGAAAAACACTATTTTAGGCTAAGGGGTTGGGTTTATGGTTAAGGTTATAATTAGGGTTAGAGTTAGGGGTTAGGTTAAGGGTTAGGGGATAGGGAAAATACTATTTTGAATGGGAAACAATTTGTCCCCAAAGGGTAGTGTGTTTGTGTGTGAATGTGTGTGTGTGCGTGTGTGTGTGTGTGTGTGTGTGTGTGTGTGTGTGTGTGTGTGTGTGTGTGTGTGTGTGTGTGTGTGTGTGTGTGTGTGTGTGTGTGTGTGTGTGTGTGTGTGTGTGTGTGTGTGTGTGTGTGTGTGCGTGTGTGTGAAGCAGTTGACAGTGAGTCACACAATGTTATGGCCATGATAAGAATCTACCTTTAGACACTCTGGTACACTCCTGTCTGGTACACTACACCTGGTACACGCCTGTCTTGTGGTGCACTCCTCTTCAGTACACTACACCTGATACACACCTCTCCAGTACACGACACCTGGTACACTACACTTGGTACACTCCTCTCCAGTACACTACGCCTGGTACACTCCTGTCTAGTACACTACACCTGGTACACTTCTCTCCAGTACACTACACCTGGTACACTTCTCTCTAGTACACTACACCTGGTACACTCCTCTTCAGTACACTACACCTGGTACACTAGACCTGGTACACTCCTCTCCAGTACACTACACCTGGTACACTAGACCTGGAACACTCCTCTCCAGTACACTACACCTGGTACACTAGACCTGGTACACTCCTCTCCTGTACACTGTGCACTTCTCTCCAGTACACTACACCTGGTACACTCCTCTCCAGTATACTACACTTGGTACACTCCTTTTCAGTACACTACACCTGGTACACTCCTCTTCAGTACACTACACCTGGTACACTAGACCTGGTACACTCCTCTCCTGTACACTGTGCACTTCTCTCCAGTATACTACACCTGGTACACTCCTCTTCAGTACACTACACCTGGTACACTCCTCTCAAATACACTACACCTGGTAACTACACCTAGTACACGCCTCTTCAGTACACTACACCTGGTACACTCCTCTCCAGTACACTACACCTGGTAACTACACCTAGTACACGCCTCTTCAGTACACTACACCTGGTACACTCCTCTCCAGTACACTACACCTGGTACACTCCTCTCCAGTACACTACACCTGGTACACTACACCTGGTACACTCCTCTCCAGTACACTACACCTGGTACACTCCTCTCCAGTACACTACACCTGGTACACTCCTCTCCAGTACACTAGACCTGGTACACTCCTCTCCAGTACACTACACCTGGTACACTGTCAAACACTGTCAAAGGCTCCCTAAAACACTTCTGAGAGCAGGCCTTTCTAATTGACCTGGACCGGGTATCCTGGAAGGATATTGACCTCATCCCGTCAGTTTAGGATGCCTGGTCAGTCTTTAAAAGTACACACCTCACCATCTTAGATAAGCATGCCCCGTTCAAAAAATGCAGAACTAAGAACAGATATAGCCCTTGGTTCACTCCAGACCTGACTGTCCTCGACCAGCACAAAAACATCCTGTGGCAGACTGCAATAGCATCGAATAGTCCCCGCGATATGCAACTATTCAGGGAAGTCAGGAACCAATACACGCAGTCAGTCAGGAAAGCAAAGGCTAGCTTTTTCAAGAAGAAATTTGCATCCTGTAGCTCTAACTCCAAAAAGTTCTGGGACACTGTAAAGTCCATGGAGAACAAGAGCACCTCCTCCCAGCTACCCACTGCACTGAGACTAGGTAACACGGTAACACTACACCTGGTACACTCCTCTCCAGTACACTACACCTGGTAACTACACCTAGTACACGCATCTTCAGTACACTACACCTGGTACACTCCTCTTCAGTACACTACACCTGATACACTCCTCTCCAGTACACTACGCCTGGTACACTCCTGTCTAGTACACTACACCTGGTACACTTCTCTCCAGTACACTACACCTGGTACACTTCTCTCTAGTACACTACACCTGGTACACTCCTCTTCAGTACACTACACCTGGTACACTAGACCTGGTACACTCCTCTCCAGTACACTACACCTGGTACACTAGACCTGGAACACTCCTCTCCAGTACACTACACCTGGTACACTAGACCTGGTACACTCCTCTCCTGTACACTGTGCACTTCTCTCCAGTACACTACACCTGGTACACTCCTCTCCAGTATACTACACTTGGTACACTCCTTTTCAGTACACTACACCTGGTACACTCCTCTTCAGTACACTACACCTGGTACACTCCTCTTCAGTACACTACACCTGGTACACTAGACCTGGTACACTCCTCTCCTGTACACTGTGCACTTCTCTCCAGTATACTACACCTGGTACACTCCTCTTCAGTACACTACACCTGGTACACTCCTCTCAAATACACTACACCTGGTAACTACACCTAGTACACGCCTCTTCAGTACACTACACCTGGTACACTCCTCTCCAGTACACTACACCCGGTAACTACACCTAGTACACGCCTCTTCAGTACACTACACCTGGTACACTCCTCTCCAGTACACTACACCTGGTACACTCCTCTCCAGTACACTACACCTGGTACACTACACCTGGTACACTCCTCTCCAGTACACTACACCTGGTACACTCCTCTCCAGTACACTACATCTGGTACACTCCTCTCCAGTACACTAGACCTGGTACACTAGACCTGGTACACTCCTCTCCAGTACACTACACCTGGTACACTCCTCTCCAGTACACTACACCTGGTAACTACACCTAGTACACGCCTCTTCAGTACACTACACCTGGTACACTCCTCTTCAGTACACTACACCTGATACACACCTCTCCAGTACACGACACCTGGTACACTACACTTGGTACACTCCTCTCCAGTACACTACGCCTGGTACACTCCTGTCTAGTACACTACACCTGGTACACTTCTCTCCAGTACACTACACCTGGTACACTTCTCTCTAGTACACTACACCTGGTACACTCCTCTTCAGTACACTACACCTGGTACACTAGACCTGGTACACTCCTCTCCAGTACACTACACCTGGTACACTAGACCTGGAACACTCCTCTCCAGTACACTACACCTGGTACACTAGACCTGGTACACTCCTCTCCTGTACACTGTGCACTTCTCTCCAGTACACTACACCTGGTACACTCCTCTCCAGTATACTACACTTGGTACACTCCTTTTCAGTACACTACACCTGGTACACTCCTCTTCAGTACACTACACCTGGTACACTCCTCTTCAGTACACTACACCTGGTACACTAGACCTGGTACACTCCTCTCCTGTACACTGTGCACTTCTCTCCAGTATACTACACCTGGTACACTCCTCTTCAGTACAGTACACCTGGTACACTCCTCTCAAATACACTACACCTGGTAACTACACCTAGTACACGCCTCTTCAGTACACTACACCTGGTACACTCCTCTCCAGTACACTACACCTGGTAACTACACCTAGTACACGCCTCTTCAGTACACTACACCTGGTACACTCCTCTCCAGTACACTACACCTGGTACACTCCTCTCCAGTACACTACA
>NW_026602228.1:0-22364 GCF_029448725.1 Salvelinus fontinalis | reverse complement strand
TGTGTGTGTGTGTGTGTGTGTGTGTGTGTGTGTGTGTGTGCGCGCGTATGTGTGTGTGCGTATGTGTGTGTGCACGTGTGTCTGTGCGTATGTGTGTGTGTGCGTGCGTGTGTCTGTGCGTATGTGTGTGCGTATGTGTGTGTGTGTGTATTTGTGTGTGTGTGTGTGTGTATTTGTGTGTGTGTGTGTGTGTGTGTGTGTGTGTGTGCGTGCACTGGTCTCTGAAGTACTACAGCTTGTCCACAGGAATACAGATGAGTTAACCATGGGCAGAGCCACAGTCATTCACATAATTTATCTAAGACAACACTGGAATTTGTATAGCTGAAATATCCCCTAGGTATAGCTCTAGGATCCTCTCACCCAAGATCAGCATGTAGGAAGGGGAACCTACTTATTTTTATAGCACACAGCGGGCAATTGTCACTGCTTTCTGTGCCAGAGAGAGAAAAACTGGCTAATATTCAAAGCTGCAATAGTTACCATAGGACCTGGGTTCAAATAGTATTTGTATCACCTGTCAAACTTAAATTGAGCTTCATTGAACTTCCCTGACAATGAAACCAAAGCCACAGTCCCATAAGTGCAAATCCCACTCATCTAGCACTCCAGGTAGGCTCAATCAAACTATGAAAGCAATTTTAAAAGCAAACAAATACTGTTTTAAACCAGGTCTACTCCCCACCATAGAAATAGAACGACTAGAATAAACATAGTAATTTCATTCCAGTTATATTTCTAAGCTCCCCACTCACCTGTGCTATTGCCCCAGAGTGGACCAGAGTGAGGTCAGGCATCCACTCACACCCAGGCACGAGCAGCCCGTAGAGCGCAATGATGTAGTACGGACCAGAGTAAAGCATGTTCACTATCATCTAGGACACAGCAGAGACATAATAGGCTGCGTTTACACAGGCAGCACAATTCTGATCTGTTTTCCACTAATTGGCCTTTTGACCAATCAGATCAGCTCTGAAAAATATGTGAAAAGATTTGATATGATTGGTCAAAAAAAACAATTAGTGGAAAATAGATCAGAATTGGGCTGCCTGTGTATACGCAGCTATAGAGGTTAAAAGGGGTCCTACTATATAGTTTGAGGTAAGTAGTGAGTCATGGGTAACTGCATACATGGCGTGTGTCTGAAAGTGGGCGTGTCAACAGAAGTGGGAGAATTAACAGAAGTGGGTGTGTGGAAAGCGAATCAGCAAATAGGGCAGATTTGTTGCCACTCAAGACCGTTTTGTGTGGCTGATTGGGCGGCACGACGAGTCCATTGTTGAAAACTGTAGCATTTTAGCTAAGCCTAACCCTTTTCCTAACCTTAACCTCATTCTAACCTGCCACGTTAATTATCCTAACCTGCCACGTTAATTATCCTAACCTGCCACGTTAATTATCCTAACCTACTATATTAATTCTCCTAACCTGCTACGTTAATTATCCTAACCTGCCACGTTAATTCTCCTAACCTGCCACGTTAATTCTCCTAACCTGCCACGTTATTTCTGCTAACCTGCCAAGTTAATTATCCTTACCTGCTACGTTAATTCTCCTAACCTGCCACATTAATTATCCTAACCTGCCACGTTAATTCTCCTAACCTGCCACGTTAATTCTCCTTACCTGCTACGTTAATTCTCCTAACCTGCCACATTATCTCTGCTAACCTGCCAAGTTAATTATCCTTACCTGCTACGTTAATTCTCCTAACCTGCCGCTTTAATTCTCCTAACCTGTCACGTTAATTCTTGTAACCTGCCACGTTAATTCTCCTAACCTGCCACGTGTCACGACTCCTACCGAAGGTGGCTCCCCTTCCTGTTCGGGTCATGCTCGGCGGTCGTCGTCACCGGCCTACTAGCTGCCACCAATCCCTTTTTCCCTTTTCTGTTGGTTTGGTCTGATTTGTTTCACATGTTTCTCGTTTAGACTTTTAGTTTGGATATTTAAGTCGGTAGGCCCGCCTGCTCTTCGTGCGGGCTTGTTTATTCCCACTTTGTATGTGGGGTAGTGCAATCTGGGTTTGTTTCTTGTTTTGGGCATTTTGTTTTATGACGCTCAGTTTCGTTGTATGTACTATTTTGCCCGGTGCTGATTAAAGCGCTATTCAGAACTTTCTGCCTCCTGCACCTGACTACGCACCCACTAAGCCTAAGGTTGTTACACCACGTTAATTCTCCTAACCTGCTACGTTAATTATCCTAACCTGCTATGTTAATTCTCCTAACCTCCTAGGTTAATTATCCTAACCTGCTACGTTAATTATCCTAACCTGCTATGTTAATTCTCCTAACCTCCTAGGTTAATTATCCTAACCTGCTATGTTAATTATCCTAACCTGCTAGGTTAATTCTCCTAACCTGCTAGGTTAATTCTCCTAACCTACTACGTTAGTTCTCTTAACCTGCTATGTAAACATTAAACCGACTCCCGGTGCGCCTGGCTATGGCCGGTCTAACCGATAATGGAGCGCTGATGTTACACGCATCGCTGTTAATCCACCTAATGATGTTACTCCCATCGCTGTTAATCCACCTACTGATGTTACTCCCATCGCTGTTAATCCACCTACTGATGTTACTCCCATCGCTGTTAATCCACCTACTGATGTTCCTCCCATCGCTGTTAATCCACCTACTGATGTTACTCCCATCGCTGTTAATCCACCTAATGATGTTAAACCCATCGCTGTTAATCCACCTACTGATGTTACGCCCATCGCTGTTAATCCACCTAATGATGTTAAACCCATCGCTGTTAATCCACCTACTGATGTTACGCCCATCGCTGTTAATCCACCTAATGATGTTAAACCCATTGCTGTTAATCCACCTACTGATGTTCCTCCCATCGCTGTTAATCCACCTACTGATGTTACGCCCATCGCTGTTAATCCACCTACTGATGTTACGCCCATCGCTGTTAATCCACCTAATGACATTAAACGCATCGCTGTTGATCCACCTACTGATGTTAAACCCACCGCTGTTAATCCACCTACTGATGTTAAACCCATTGCTGTTAATCCACCTACTGATGTTCCTCCCATCGCTGTTAATCCACCTACTGATGTTACGCCCATCGCTGTTAATCCACCTACTGATGTTACGCCCATCGCTGTTAATCCACCTAATGACATTAAACGCATCGCTGTTGATCCACCTACTGATGTTAAACCCACCGCTGTTAATCCACCTACTGATGTTACGCCCATCGCTGTTAATCCACCTACTGATGTTACGCCCATTGCTGTTAATCCACCTAATGATGTTAAACCCATCGCTGTTAATCCACCTAATGATGTTACTCCCATCGCTGTTAATCCACCTACTGATTTTACGCCCATCGCTGTTGATCCACCTACTGATGTTACTCCCATCGCTGTTAATCCACCTACTGATGTTACGCCCATCGCTGTTAATCCACCTAATGATGTTACTCCCATCGCTGTTAATCCACCTACTGATGTTACTCCCATCGCTGTTAATCCACCTACTGATGTTACGCCCATCGCTGTTAATCCACCTACTGATGTTACGCCCATCGCTGTTAATCCACCTACTGATGTTAAACCCATTGCTGTTAATCCACCTACTGATGTTCCTCCCATCGCTGTTAATCCACCTACTGATGTTACTCCCATCGCTGTTAATCCACCTACTGATGTTACTCCCATCGCTGTTAATCCACCTACTGATGTTACTCCCATCGCTGTTAATCCACCTACTGATGTTACTCCCATCGCTGTTAATCCACCTACTGATGTTAAACCCATCGCTGTTAATCCACCTACTGATGTTACTCCCATCGCTGTTAATCCACCTACTGATGTTACTCCCATCGCTGTTAATCCACCTACTGATGTTCCTCCCATCGCTGTTAATCCACCTACTGATGTTACTCCCATCGCTGTTAATCCACCTAATGATGTTAAACCCATCGCTGTTAATCCACCTACTGATGTTACGCCCATCGCTGTTAATCCACCTAATGATGTTAAACCCATCGCTGTTAATCCACCTACTGATGTTACGCCCATCGCTGTTAATCCACCTAATGATGTTAAACCCATTGCTGTTAATCCACCTACTGATGTTCCTCCCATCGCTGTTAATCCACCTACTGATGTTACGCCCATCGCTGTTAATCCACCTACTGATGTTACGCCCATCGCTGTTAATCCACCTAATGACATTAAACGCATCGCTGTTGATCCACCTACTGATGTTAAACCCACCGCTGTTAATCCACCTACTGATGTTAAACCCATTGCTGTTAATCCACCTACTGATGTTCCTCCCATCGCTGTTAATCCACCTACTGATGTTACGCCCATCGCTGTTAATCCACCTACTGATGTTACGCCCATCGCTGTTAATCCACCTAATGACATTAAACGCATCGCTGTTGATCCACCTACTGATGTTAAACCCACCGCTGTTAATCCACCTACTGATGTTACGCCCATCGCTGTTAATCCACCTACTGATGTTACGCCCATTGCTGTTAATCCACCTAATGATGTTAAACCCATCGCTGTTAATCCACCTAATGATGTTACTCCCATCGCTGTTAATCCACCTACTGATTTTACGCCCATCGCTGTTGATCCACCTACTGATGTTACTCCCATCGCTGTTAATCCACCTACTGATGTTACGCCCATCGCTGTTAATCCACCTAATGATGTTACTCCCATCGCTGTTAATCCACCTACTGATGTTACTCCCATCGCTGTTAATCCACCTACTGATGTTACGCCCATCGCTGTTAATCCACCTACTGATGTTACGCCCATCGCTGTTAATCCACCTACTGATGTTAAACCCATTGCTGTTAATCCACCTACTGATGTTCCTCCCATCGCTGTTAATCCACCTACTGATGTTACGCCCATCGCTGTTAATCCACCTACTGATGTTACGCCCATCGCTGTTAATCCACCTAATGACATTAAACGCATCGCTGTTGATCCACCTACTGATGTTAAACCCACCGCTGTTAATCCACCTACTGATGTTACGCCCATCGCTGTTAATCCACCTACTGATGTTACGCCCATTGCTGTTAATCCACCTAATGATGTTAAACCCATCGCTGTTAATCCACCTAATGATGTTACTCCCATCGCTGTTAATCCACCTACTGATTTTACGCCCATCGCTGTTGATCCACCTACTGATGTTACTCCCATCGCTGTTAATCCACCTACTGATGTTACGCCCATCGCTGTTAATCCACCTAATGATGTTACTCCCATCGCTATTAATCCACCTACTGATGTTACTCCCATCGCTGTTAATCCACCTACTGATGTTACTCCCATCGCTGTTAATCCACCTAATGATGTTACTCCCATCGCTGTTAATCCACCTACTGATGTTACGCCCATCGCTGTTGATCCACCTACTGATGTTACTCCCATCGCTGTTAATCCACCTACTGATGTTACGCCCATCGCTGTTAATCCACCTACTGATGTTAAACCCATCGCTGTTAATCCACCTACTGATGTTACGCCCATCGCTGTTAATCCACCTAATGATGTTAAACCCATCGCTGTTAATCCACCTACTGATGTTACGCCCATCGCTGTTAATCCACCTACTGATGTTACTCCCATCGCTGTTAATCCACCTACTGATGTTACGCCCATCGCTGTTAATCCACCTAATGATGTTAAACCCATCGCTGTTAATCCACCTACTGATGTTACGCCCATCGCTGTTAATCCACCTACTGATGTTACTCCCATCGCTGTTAATCCACCTACTGATGTTACGCCCATCGCTTTTAATCCACCTAATGATGTTAAACCCATCGCTGTTGATCCACCCACTTCTTTTGCAACGCCCACTTTCAGACACACTCCAAGTATGCAGTTACTCATGCTTATAATTATCTGGGCCCTCTTAAAGGGATGGTTCATCCCTAAACCCTCAAATCTGTTGAGATATTTCCATACCCTATTACTAAGTGATCTAAAGTCAAGCTGTTTATATATTCTATGTGCTAGTCTATCTGCTGTGTAGATCCTACTAAAGCATTAGGAGAAATCAGCAGGCCTCCATCCCATATGAATGTAAAGGTTGACACTGTCTCATCTGATCTAATGATAAGACGGTGCCAAATTTCTCTTGCTAAGACACCTGCTTTGTTAGCTAACTCCCATAAGTGAAAATAAATTGTAACTTTTCTTTAACAATTTCCGTGAGGAAAAAGTAAAGTTTAACAAGACATTTAGTATTAAACAGTGCACGACACGCACCACATGCAAATGCAATCAAGAGTTAAAGTATCAAAGCTTCTGTTATTTAGAATGTTGTGTTTGGTTTATAGCGCAGCTGTTTTAGCGAGAGGAAAATATCACCTCTATTTTAGACATGACAAACGTATGAGTCCATCATCCATATAACAGTGTGCTCCATGGCTTGGTCTTTTCATTCCTTACCTGTATTTTAGGATAAGATGAGGGGTCCTTCAGGTAAGGCTCATATAGCTGTGTGTACTCCTGACACCACTCTGTCGGGCAGTCCAGGGCCACCTAGGCCAGACACTGTTCAATGAGTGTTACATCAGACCCAGTTCTAAACAGCTAAATGGGCCTCAAACCTTTCTTCAGCAATGAGTATAACTATAATGATGAGGTCATTTTGTAAGAGAAGCTTTTATTCAGCTCAGAGTGACATTCAGTACCATGCTCTAACATTTTCATCCATCATCCTTCTCATGTAGTTTGGACCTTTATTTAACCCTCTTTTGCGAGGGGGACATGGCAGCTGCCACTGTAACCCATTGATCCATTAGAAGTACAACTGGCTGGCATCTGTAGTTTGGCAATGTCTCTGTGGTTCTTACCAGGCCTCTGAAGACACAGAAAAATGTAGCAGGGACGAGGTAGATGACAAACAGAAAGTCTAGGGGCCTCTCCACCAGCGTAGTCCTCTGGGCCTCATTGATACTCTGACAGAAAAAATATATATTGAAAAATACACCAACATCAGCAATGTCTCTCTGTTTTAATGGATAGTGATATTGCTCAAGTCAGGATTTGTAGCTCGATGTGTGCACACCAAAAAAGCTTTGCAGGATTGAGTGAACAAAATAAAAATAAAAATTGCTTCAGATTGAAATGCTTCAGACTGACATGAAAACATTTTGTCAAAAAACGCTTGGCCTCTGCAAGAGGAGCCAATTCCCATTGAATTGTCTAATAATATCTGGGAACATCTATTTTTACTGTGGCATCTTTAACCAAATTCCCTGGTGGTCAATCATGGTGGATGTATCATTGCTCAAACAAGTAGGCCTGTTACTGATAAATGGAGAGTGACTATGTCACTTGCAGTGTTGCATTATGGCATCTGGTTACAACGCAATATCATATGACCTTTGACCCTGAAGGATTGGGCTCTTACCATTGTCCGAGCCTGTCTGGTGGCGGACTGGCTGAAGACGCGGAAGCAGGCCCACACCGACACCACGACGTAGAGTATTTGGACCAGGAACAGAGGGCTCAGCTGGGTACCATACTTCCCTGGTGGGGAGAGATCAAAAAGCATGTGTGAAAATAATGTTCCTCTCTGAGGATTTACAATACATGTTCTGTCCGTCCGTCCAGGTGTAAATCTCACTAGATCCGTGCTGAGACTGATTTGCATTGTGTTCAGGGATAAAGCATATCAGCCATGCATGTTCAATAAAGTAACGATCTAATTTTATCCATTCGTTTGAGTGCACCCACCCACAACATTTCCAGGAATGTAGACGATGACGCGCATGAGAATGGACCCCACCCAGTACAGGCCGATGGCTCTGTAGCTTGCCCTGAAAAGACAGGCAACACACACATCCCAACACACACAACACAGACATCACACATCATTACTGTGGCTCCTTGTTGTAGCCCATAACTAGGACCTCTATGAGCTCTGGTCAGAATTAGTGCACTACACTATATCACTTTCTCGCTCAAAATTTTTCACCATTCATTCAGGATTATCCGTAATCAGGGAAGCATCCACATTCATGTAAAAACATACTTCTATTCTTATTTACAATAAAAGTGACTCCAAAATAATACAATACATTATTTACCATTAATTTATATTGTTTATATTATTTATATTTATATTTATATTACAAAATAATCTGAAACACAACAAAAACAAACAGTAAATGCATCCAACAAATGTGTAGAGTCACAAGCTTGATGTAGTCATTACATGCTATGAATATGGGACCAAAAGTTAACTTGTCCCAATACATTTGGTCCTCTAAAATCGGGGGACTATGTACAAAATGTACTTTAATTTCTAAACAATTCACCCAATATGGATGAAAATACCCTCAAATTAAAAGCGGACAGTACTTTAACCTCAGAGTATCATTTCAAATCCAAATTGCTGGAGTACAGAGACAAAACAACAACAAATTAGTCAAATGTCCCAAAACTTTTGGAGCTCACTGTATATAATATGGCACCCCAAGTCATCATGTCTGATACTGACATGGGTTATGTCTGTTAATGTGTGAGCATGAGCTAAAGGCTGAGACAACCTCATAATAAGGACTTATTAAGGAGTTATTACACCCAGATATGTACAGTTCAGTGGTATTTGCTATCAATGTAAATGTATGATTGTTTCAGCTTCCTTTAAAGACCTTTTATAAACTGGGTTGGGTCGAGCCCTGAATGCTGATTGGCTGACAGCCGTGGCATATCAGACCGAATACCACGGCTATGACAAAACAATTATTTTTACTGCTATAATTACGTTGGCAACCAGTTTATAATAGCAATAAGTCACCTCAGGGGTTTGTGGTATATAACCAATATACCACGGCTAAGGGCTGTATCCAGGCACTATGCGTTGCGTTGTGCATAAGAACAGCCCTTAGCCGTGGTATATTGGCCATATACCACACCGCCTCACCTCCTTGCGTAAATAAACTCCATTAAACTTACTTATATAGTCTTAACGATTCCATTGCACTTAGTTATATGGTCTTAATAGACTCCATTGAACTTACTTATATGGTCTTAACTTTGTGTGAGCATGAACCAAAGGATGAGACAACCTAATAAGGACTTATTTAGGAGTTATTACCCCCAGATAAATACAGTTAAGTGGTAGTTACTATCAATGTAAATGCATGTAGGGCAGCAGGTAGCCTAGTGGTTGGAGCATTAGGCCAGTAACTGAAAGATTGCTAGATCGAATCCCCGAGCTGACAAGGTAAAAATCTGTCATTCTGCCCCTGAACAAGGCAGTTAACCCACTGTTCCCAGGCTGTCATTGTAAATAAGAATTTGTTCTTAACTGACTTGCCTGGTTAAATAAATAAAAAACTGATTGTTTTAGCTTCCTTACCTATATAGTCTTAACAGATTCCATTGACTTTAGTCTTAACAGACTCCATTGAACTTAGTTAGTTATACGGTCCTTTAATAGACTCCATTAAACTTACTTATACAGTCTTAACAGACTCACTTAAATGTTATTTTTCTAAACCTCTTTGGATGTGTCTCCTAAACGGCTATAAAGTCAATGTAAAGCACATACCCCCAGGTTATAGCTGCAACCATGAGCAGGTACATGAGATAGTGGACACATCCATCCCAATAGGAGATCATGTGTCCATGTGCCGTGTTAATGTAGGGGTCTGCCTGTAATGGACATGATAAAGATATATTACTATAACACTGTTAAAGTCTGCTTTCATTGGGTTCCTCATTCCATGGGTCAGTTTTCATTTCTGTATTCACTGGCATGGACTGTAGGTAGTGTGTGTGTGTGTGTGTGTGTGTGTGTGTGTGTGTGTGTGTGTGTGTGTGTGTGTGTGTGTGTGTGTGTGTGTGTGTGTGTGTGTGTGTGTGTGTGTGTGTGTGTGTGTGTGTGTGTGTGTGTCCGTCCGTGTGTGTACCACAGGGATGTTGACTTGCATTTTTGAGATAGAAGGTGATGAAACCATCGATGATACTGTCCTGCTCCAGACCAATGATCAGGTTTACCACACTCAGGAATGCATACACTGCAAACACTGGCAGAACAAGAGAACACTGAATAATACAGTTCCATTTTACTTTGATTTATTTTAGTTATTCTAGTCATTTAGCAGACGCGCTTACAATCAGTTCCTTCAATTAACAAACACATAACAAAATCATAGCAAAGTAAAACCTTAATCAAAAATCTGCAAAATGAGTGGTATAGTGTGCGTAGCAAAGACAGGTACAACAGCGCAGTTAGAGCCCGTTGTGGCTCAGTTGGTAGAGCATAGCGCCTGGAACACCAGGTCCAGGACCGTCGCTTGTCCATTCCCACTGGGGCCGCACATTTCAACATGTATGTGTAACAGTATAACTTTAAACCATCCCCTCGCCACGACACAGGCGCGAACTAGGGACCCTCTGCACACATCAACAGCAGTCACCCACGAAGCGTCGTTACCCATCGCTCCACAAAAGCCGCGGCCCTTGCAGAGCAAGGGGCAACACTACATCTAGGTTTCAGAGCAAGTGACGTAACTGATTGAAACGCTACTAGCGTGTACCCGCTAACTAGCTAGCCATTTCACATTCGTTACTTATGCACTACTGTAAGTCACTTTGGATATACTGTATGTATAGAAAAACTAGCCTAAACCTACAAGTCTTAGTTAAAATAGAGAATACCTGCACTGGTGAATGTATAGGAAACCAGTGTAAACTCTCACCATAGAATAGAGGGTCTCTGGGTGCCTTCTTCTTGAATAGAAAGCATGCAGAAATAGCCAAGATAAGAACAGTTGTAGATCCAGCGAAAAAGACTGCCTCAATGCTAGAAATAAAACATACTAAATTAATTAGGCCTAAACAGAAATAACCTGCTAAGAATCAAATCAACTAGGATACATATTACTAATGCCTTTAAACTAGATTGCATACAAGACTGCATACAAAACTACTAGGCTATAGCATCATCCACTATCTAGCATTATAAGGGTTATTAACGGCTATAAAACACATTACAACTATATTATCGACAATATCACTACTCACCTGTTAGTGTAGATCAGAGAGTTGAAGAAAAAGGAAATGGGTATTGATGTCAAGGACAAGATAAAAACTCCCGTCCCAGCAGACGTGTTCATTGCTCTATTTACACTGTCGACGCGCATAGATCATTATTTGTTACTGAAAATAAAACACAAAATGATATATGTTAAAAAAACATTAGAACATGTTGCTCCATTCAGACCATGTGATATAGGAAAATGTTTAGAGAACTAGCAAATGCATTTTTATTGGGCGTGTGCGGCGCCGTACTACTATTCTGCCAGCACCGTGTGCGCATCTCAATCGTATAATAAGGCATCCTTCTCTCCCTGGCTAATTGACAATGCAGAAGTAGGGAAACCTAGGCTTAGGTTATCTGCTTTTACCTGTCTATGTGTCACAGGTCAGTATGGATGAAGAGAAGGAAGCAAGGAGAGGAAGCGACTGGAAAGCATTGAAATCCCCTTTCCTATGGCGCTAAATTCTATTTTGACTGCTGTCGTCGACGCATGATCCCACAAGTGGAGTTCACGTCCCTTAACATGACACGTGATCAATGGCATTTTATCATGTAAATCTTGGTTGGGTCAACAAAAAACAAAAAAAAAGTGGGATGCAGTGTTCTCCCTGTACACCAAAGCAGAACTGTAGAATAAATAAGGGGGGGCATATAAGCAGACAATGAAAGCTCTTACAACATTCTATAATTACATTTCTCTAAAACAGGTTATAGGCCACATGTGCACAACCAAGTCAGAATAGTAGGTGAAATTAAGAGGGGTATATTGACCAAATAATTAGGCTGAGGCACATGGGCTACTAACATCTTACTACACAACATACACTTAGTATTACTTTCTTAGCTACAGTATACATATCTCCCTGGCATATTACATAATTTAGTGTTTTCTTTTCAATGCTTGTAGATACTAGGACCCCTGGTCCTGGCAGAGCAAAATTCAGTTGGTGGTAGAGTAACTGAAAAAGGTTGGAAACCACTGAGCAAAGTGATGATGAGCTATATGGCCATCTTGAATATAGGCTATTTAAATGCCATAGGCCTACTCTATGTATGGTAATATAAATCCATCAGACAACATATTTCCATGGCCTACAATTTTTTTTTAAACTTTTATTTAATCAGGAGAGCCCAATTGAGACCAGTGACTCATTTGCAATGGTGCCCCGGGGAAAAAAAACATCAACACAACAACAAAAGATAAAAAATAAACTACAAGACAGATATAAATACATGACATCAGGTTATTACAACAAGTTATAATAGTCAATTGGAACAATTGCACACTTCAGCGAACTCATTTAACAACAGACTTTTAAACTGCCCTATTGGTACCAGGGAATCCAGGTGGAGTTTGTTTTGTAAGTTATTCCATAACTGTGGTGCGTTCACATTAAAGGCAGATTTAACCAACTTTGTGGAGACAAGTGGAACCTCGAGTTGCAAATGGGTTTGGTATCTCATATTGTTATATTTCAACAGGAAAGTGAGGTAGGTTGGAAGCTTGTGAAGCAGAGCTTTGTAAACAAGAAGGGAGTAATGAAGTGATCTACGGGATTTTAGTGAGGTCTAGACGACCTTCTGATAAAGGATGGAGTGATGAGTATTAAAACTGTCACCTGTAATAAAGTGAAGGGTGATATGGTAGACGGCATCCAAAGGTTTAAGACTAAGAGTAGTGGCTGCTGCAATCAGGTAAATGGTGTCATCATACTCAAGAACTGGCAGGAAAGTTGACTGTACAATCTGCTTCCTGCTGTTCATGGAGAGGCAAGATCTATTTCTAAAAAATAAGCCCACTTTAAATCTTAGCTTTTTAACTAACCTCAGTATGTTTTTAAAAGTGACATCTTTATCAATCCAAAGCCCAGATAGTTATAGGCGGGAACCTGGTTGAAGAGAGAGCCATCCAATGAGTGAATATGTACCCGATCTGAGACATTTTTCAGTGAATTAAAGAACAACATATATTTAGTTTTGCCTGCATTAAGTTCACGTTTTAAATCAACAAGGGCTTTCTGTAATGCAACAAAATCAGATCGCAGCTCTAACATAGCTTGGTCAACAGTCGGTGCATTGGCATACATAACCATATCGTCTGCATACAGATGAATATTAGAGGATTTAATACATAGACCAATATTATTTATATAAACATTAAAAAGAACAGGTCCCAATACCGACCCCTGCTGTTCACCTTTCGTAATACTGAGAAAACTAGACTTGACACCATCACAAAGCACACATTGTGTCCTGTCTGTCAGATCGCTCTTAAACCATTTGAAATACTTATTGTCCAGGCCCATTTCTGACTAGGGAATGGTCAACGGTTTTGAATGCCTTGGAAAGGTCTATAAATCAGGCAGCACAATGTTTTTTATGATCTAGGCAATCCCATCATCTAAAACAAGCATAGTAGCTGAAACGGTTCTATGTCCAGCTCTAAAACCAGACTAGTGCATATTTAGAATAGAGTGAGATGTTAAAAAAGTTTGTAGCTGGGAGTTGGCTAGGCAAGATAACTTGGAGATTGGCGGTAATTATCATAAGGATCTCTGCCTTTATGTATTAATCTATCTATCTATCTATCTATCTATCTATCTCTCTCTCTCTCTCTCTCTCTCTCTCTCTCTCTCTCTCTCTCTCTCTCTCTCTCTCTCTCTCTCTCTCTCTCTCTCTCTCTCTCTCTCTCTCTCTCTCTCTCTCTCTCTCTCTCTCTCTCTCTCTCTCTATATATATATATATATATATAGAGAGAGAGAGAGAGAGAGATGAATATTACATTAATATATACATATATATTTATTCAGATTTTTCAGGGGGAGCTGCAACACCCTCAGCAACCCTACTTCCCGCCTCTATGCACAGAGAGCTGTAAAAAGAAGGGGTCAAGTGAATCAGCACCTGTGGATGTTTTTTACACCGATCTTTAGAAAGGCACTTAGTACATCACAGATATCAAATGGTTGAAATGAAAATAAACTATGTGAGTCTGTTAGAGCATTATTCTTTACAATCTGTTGAGGCGACTAAAGGACTACCTCTTTCAGAGACTATCCTTTCAAGCAGGTGGCCAGCTGAAGCCTAACGCTTATTAAAAGCACTACAAATGTATATTTTGTCTAGGATGGGACCAGAGGCTGTCTGTCTGCAAGGAGGGGGTGGAGCTTTGTTTCAAAGATTTGACAATTATCCAGAAGTTAGCTGGAAAGTATGAACTAAAAAACGAGTATATAAACTATTCAAGAATGCTTGGCATGTTACCAATCCAGTTTTGCTCTGCCGCATTCGGATTGTGTGGAAATGATCAACTGTGTGCTGTCGTGTTTCGTGTCTAGTGTCTAATATGCATGGTCCAGACAGATTTGTGGTAATTCCAAAATAAAGGTATTCAGCGATGCTGTCTGCTTGACGTGACACCAGAAAACAGCGCCACCTAAAGGGTTAAAAAAAAACAACAAGAAGGATTCACAGGAAGAGACGTAAACCGCGGAAGTGTGCGTCATTCCTGGAGAGCGAGAAAGAAAGCAGTAACAAACACTGGCCCATTCGTTGCTGAAAAATTCGCAATAAAACGCAAATATGCGTCATTGATATTTTCCACGGTTATCAATCGTAAAAGCCAATAAGGACAACGGTACGAAATGGCGACTGGGGGTGGTGGTATCGGCCCACCGTCCAATCTTGAAGGACGAGCATCAAATTTCGCACATTCTGGAGCGGGAAGAAATGCTGGAGTGGCCTCGAATATGCCAGTCCCCGTGGTCGCAGCACCAATCTCACCCCCGTCGGGTGGCCTTCACCGGGAGCCTATGTACAACTGGCAGGCCACGAAGAGCTCAGTAAAAGAGCGCTTTGCCTTTCTCTTCAATAACGAACTGCTCAGTGACGTTAGGTTTATTGTCGGTAAAGGTAGACAGGCGCAGAGGATACCAGCGCATAAATTCGTCCTAGCTGCTGGTAGTGCAGTATTTGACGCCATGTTCAACGGGGGAATGGCCACCACCTCGGCCGAGATAGAGTTACCTGATGTGGAACCTGCAGCCTTCCTGGCCTTGCTAAGGTGACATCTATTGACCGATCATGCACTGCATTGCAATATAATATATTTATAGCGAGGTGTTGTTGGTAGGGTAGCCTAGTGGTTAGAGCATTGGACTAGTAACCGAAAGATTGCAAGTTCAAATCCCCGAGCTAACGAGGTACAAATCTGTCGTTCTGCCCCTGAACAAGGCAGTAACCCACTGTTCCTAGGCCGTCATTGAAAATAATAATTTGTTTTTAACTGACTTGCCTAGTTAAATAAAGGTAAAATAAATACTAGTTAGTTATATTGTTGCCCTTATGTTATGAGTGCAGACATTGCATTTGCTGTATGATAATATTCATGTATTATTGACACACTAGAGACTGCTGCCTATAGGCATAGACTAGAAATCCCTGGCCACTTTAAGGAATGGAACACTAGTCACTTTAATAATGTTTACATATCTGGCATTACTCATCTCATATGTATATACTGTTTTCTATACTATTCTACGGTATCTCATTCAATTAATAATGTTTACATATCTGGCATTACTCATCTCATATGTATATACTGTTTTCTATACTATTCTACGGTATCTCATTCAATTAATAATGTTTACATATCTGGCATTACTCATCTCATGTATACTGTATTCTATACTATTCTACGGTATCTCATTCAATTAATAATGTTTACATATCTGGCATTACTCATCTCATGTATACTGTATTCTATACTATTCTACTGTATCTTAGTCCGTTCTGCTCTGTCATCACTCGTCCATATGTATATAGTCTTAATTGATTCCTACTTAGAATGGTGTGTATTGGGTATATGTTGTGTAATTTATTAGATATTACTGCACTGTTGGAGCTAGAAGCTCAAGCATTTTGTGACGCCTGCAATAACATCTGCTAATTACGTGTATGTTACCAATAACATTTGATTTGATGTGAGTTGATGAAACTGATATCAAACAAGGCTCCTGCCTGAGCTATTCCTAATTACTATGCCTAATTACCTCTTCTTTAAAATAATGAAACGTATTTCTCTTCTATATGCAATGTCAAGCTTTTGTTTTAGAAGACAGACATTTTGGTGTTTTGGAAGCCTGTCCCTCCCACCTTCTTTGACCACTTACTGTGTGTGTGTGTGTGTGTGTGTGCGCGCAGGTTCCTGTACTCTGACGAGGTCCACATAGGACCAGAGACGGTGATGACCACTCTGTACACGGCGAAGAAATATGCCGTTCCTGCTCTAGAGACTCAGTGTGTGGAGTTCCTTACCAAACACCTCAGGGCAGACAACGCATTCATGCTGCTCACTCAGGTATATAGGGCTGGTAATATAACTCCTATTGCATGAACTATTCTACGTAATACTACTACTCACTCAGGTATATAGGGCTGGTAATATAACTCCTATTGCATGAACTATTCTACGTAATACTACTACTCACTCAGGTATATAGGGCTGGTAATATAACTCCTATTGCATGAACTATTCTACGTAATACTACTACTCACTCAGGTATATAGGGCTGGTAATATAACTCCTATTGCATGAACTATTCTACGTAATACTACTACTCACTCAGGTATATAGGGCTGGTAATATAACTCCTATTGCATGAACTATTCTACGTAATACTACTACTCACTCAGGTATATAGGGCTGGTAATATAACTCCTATTGCATGAACTATTCTACGTAATACTACTACTCACTCAGGTATATAGGGCTGGTAATATAACTCCTATTGCATGAACTATTCTACGTAATACTACTACTCACTCAGGTATATAGGGCTGGTAATATAACTCCTATTGCTCACTCAGGTAGTATATAGAACTGGTAGCATTAACTATAATACTACTACTCACTCAGGTAGTATATAGAACTGGTAGCATTAACTATAATACTACTACTCACTCAGGTAGTATATAGAACTGGTAGCATTAACTATAATACTACTACTCACTCAGGTAGTATATAGAACTGGTAGCATTAACTATAATACTACTACTCACTCAGGTAGTATATAGGACTGGTAGCATTAACTATAATACTACTACTCACTCAGGTAGTATATAGGACTGGTAGCATTAACTATAATACTACTACTCACTCAGGTAGTATATAGGACTGGTAGCATTAACTATAATACTACTACTCACTCAGGTAGTATATAGAACTGGTAGCATTAACTATAATACTACTACTCACTCAGGTAGTATATAGAACTGGTAGCATTAACTATAATACATAAAACCCTCATGTGGGTACTAAAGAATATGCCAGCTCTTCACTAAATAGAATAGACTACTGTAGTTCATCACATAGAAAGAATAGCCAAGATGGCATCTCTGCCAATTCCTCTTGGGTAACAATTCAGAACAGGGTATACAAAACCCCCAAAACTAAGCCATGACTGAAGATAATACACCGACTTAGATGACTTGGGTAGTACTACAGAATAAACTAGCTTAAACACAGGTCACATCCCACAGTGTCCATGTCCACTGTCAAAAGTATTTGCGTAGGCCAATGTGCTTCCTAAACAAAACATCTTAAAAAATGTAAGGTATATTAAAGAGTTGTCGTTTCCTGTTTTTATTCTGTTGAGCGACAAGTTTGATCCTAGAATGTTGTATATCAAGTTATGCCTTTATCAAATCAGGTGGAAATTCCCGAGGCGGTGCTTGAACAGACAACTTCTCCATGTGTCTCATGCTGATGTGTCATCTTGTACCGTGCTCATTCTTTCTGCAGGCCAGACTATTCGATGAGCCTCAGCTTGCCAGCCTCTGTTTGGAAACAATAGACAAAAGCACCGGTGATGCCATAAACGCAGAAGGATTCACTGACATTGACCTAGGTATGCATCAGTATGGCTTATTATTCACACAGGAACATATCCCAATGATATACAGTGGATGATTTGGGTAAACGAAGGGGGTTAGCCATCATGCGTGCTTCTGATGTAGTCAACTGGGTGGGAAGAACATCATTCTTTCCAGGACAACAGAAGGGGTCAGCAAATGACTCCTGAGCAAACATCCCATAACTGCAGGTGGTAGTAGCTACGTCACCAACCGTGGCTTTATACCTGTTAAGACCAACGCACTCAGCACAGTATGTGGTGCTATGTACCTTTTCAGTTTATTCATGAACCGCCAATAAACTTAGAAAAATGCTATTGCAATAAGGAATTGAGACCAAAAGCTCAAGAGAAGTTTCAAGTGTTTAATACCAAGGATACAGTCAGCTGAGTGCATCTATTTAGAAAGCTCACAACACATTTTATACTCTTCCCTTGTAGGCGTCACCTCCCCAGCTATACATGTTCTGACCCCAATGAGTTTCCCTCTGGCTCCCCTGTGGAATGTCCATGATCCTCTTTGTTTAGCCAGATGTCAGAATCACACCCCGTCCATCTTCTGTTCTGGGCCTGGCCCTGCTCATTAGGTCAGTTTCTAAATGAGCATCCACACAGTTTCAGGACCTAAACTCCATTAATACTCACAGTAATCATTCACTACACAAGATACAAACTACAGTTTAACTTGAAACATGTTGCGTTTTAATAGAATCCATCAGTATTTTATTAGGATCCCCATCATCGAGGTAGTAGAAGAAATGGACTACTTGAAGTGTATGTTTGTTTCTGGGTGCATTCTGGAGGCAATTGAGTTTAACCTTTGACCCTAAACCCTTCCCTTTTTGTCATACTGTGTAGACTAGGCCTAACACTGAGCCTGTTTTCTTAGATACGCTGTGTGCAGTGCTGGAGAGAGACACCCTGGGGATTCGCGAAAACCGTCTATTTGGTGCGGTGGTGCGCTGGGCGGATGCCGAGTGTTACAGGCAACAGCTTCCCCTCACCTCTGAGAACAAACAGAAGGTTCTGGGCAAGGCCCTAACCCTCATCCGCTTCCCACTCATGACTGTGGAGGAGTTTGCTGCGGGTGGGCATCTCTCTGTCTGAGACATACATACACACAGAGACGGATGCACGTGAACAGAAAGACAAACACACACACTATCTAAAGTTGTTGTTTAAAATGCTAAATAAGTTAGGACTCTGCTTTGTCAGATTTCACATATCCTAAATGTTATTAATTTTTAATACGAGTAAGCACTGCTTTTCATCAAGCTCAGTTTTGTGAAATGTAAATACTTGAACATACTTGTAACCTAGAATTCATATTGAACATAACGGTGTATAATCATTTTATAAATGTGTTTGTGTTTCTGCTGTCCAATGAACCCAGCTCTAGAAACCAGTTTGATATTCATTCTTGTGCAACAGGGCCTGCCCAGTCTGAAACCAGTTTGATATTCTTTCTTGTGCAACAGGGCCTGCCCAGTCTGGAATATTGTTCGATCGGGAGGTGGTAAATCTGTTTTTACACTTTACAGTAAACCCCAAGCCGCGGGTAGACTACATTGACAGGCCCCGCTGCTGCCTCCGAGGAAAGGAGGGCAGCATTAGTAGGTTCCAGCAGGTTGAAAGTCGCTGGGGATACAGTGGCACCAGTGACAGGATCAGGTGAGACTGTGTACCTGCTTGTCTACAACGTGACAATGTCCTACCGGCCCCACACTATACAATTAGAATGACTAAAAGCCCTTGCACAGAAATTACTTTTTATTTGGCTCGTATTTATTTTTTGGACGTGCAAATTATTCAGATGATGGTGTGTCAAAAGCAGCCTCCATACAACTCTGGTTTGTCCTTCAATAACCTATAAGCCTTTTTCTACAGACCTCGTGGAGAGGAACACTTATGAGCGGCAGGTGGCCTAGTGGTTAGAGTGTTGGGCCAGTAACAAAGGTTGCTGTTTCCAAACACAGAGCCGACAAGGGTCTGTCGTTGTGCCCTTGAGCAAGGCACTTAACCCTAATTACTTCTGTAAGTCGCTCTGGATAAGAGCGTCTGATAAATGACAAAATGTACAAATATTAAGTCGGTTCAACATATTTTTTAAGTGGGTTTGCTTCTGGCAGAGCCATAAAAAAACAGCCACATCACTGTTTTACAGTGGTGGAACATTTCAATGCAAATCAACACCCCCAGAAAAGTTTGAGATGGTTGTTCTTCTATTGCAACGTGTGCTGTTAAAGGAGTCAACCAGTTGAATTTGAGCCATGGTCTTTCTCCAGCCTCGTACCTCTTCACCACACCCCCATTGGTGGAGATGATTGCATGTGTTTTAATAAAGGCAGTGT
The DNA here is from genome assembly GCF_029448725.1 of Salvelinus fontinalis. Classification (NCBI taxonomy): domain Eukaryota; kingdom Metazoa; phylum Chordata; class Actinopteri; order Salmoniformes; family Salmonidae; genus Salvelinus; species Salvelinus fontinalis. Next base: position 2,039 of record NW_026602228.1, on the reverse strand, counting down.
TTGTCTCCCATTGGTGGATATTCTATTGCATGTGATTTAATGTAGGCAGTGTTTGTTCGTTTTAAGATTTCTAAAAGTATCTTGTAATTTCCATCTCCTGTAGATTTAATGTAAATAGAAGAATATCAGTGGTGGGGTTGGGACTGTATGGCTCGATCCACGGACCTACGGACTATCAGGTTAATATACAGGTAAGCATTTCATAATGATGAGCTCATGATGTTATCTCCTGTGCTTTGTTATCAGCCTGGTAGCCAGGCCAAATGTGTCCTGTTAGTGCTTCAGTTACACGATAACTTCTCCAATGTTCCTTACTGTGTATGAAGCACTAAGATCTGGTCACCAGGGTTGTGTCAAGTAGGGCACATAGTAACAAAACGTTTTGCAATGGAAAAGCAAAAACCTGGGTTGTTATTAGACAAGGTCAGGTAGTACCTTTCTGTTTTAAAATGTTTTTTCCCCTGTTTGGTGCCAACTGAACACGATCCAGGCCATTATAGTGAATTTGTTCAGAAAACCTTTTAAAAAAAAATATATATATATATATATATACATATAAATATATATATATAAATAAATATATATATATATGTATTTTTTTAAGCTATAGTGCAAACAGTAATTGACAATAATTGTTTATAACAAGGTTTGTGTAAGTGGGAGGAGTCAAAGGACAGAAACAGACATGGTCCTATTTACATAATTTCTTTCAGATTATTGAGAGTGACAAAAGCCTAACGCTAGCAACTAACGACACGGGCTTCAGCTGTGACGGAACAGCCAACACGTTCAGAGTCATGTTCAAGGAGCCTGTGGAGATTTTACCCAACGTTAGCTACACCGCTTGTGCAACCTTAAAGGTACGCTCACCCCATAACCACAGAAGCTGTGATACTGAGTACTCTGGTGCATGTTTACAAACCAAGAGGCCATTGTGTCTTATTTCTCTGGGTTTCAACTTTGCCTCTGCTGCTAACAGCAGCATGTTTATTGTAGACTTGAATCAAATGTTGATGCAAACTAGTTTTGCTCTGTATTCTACTAGATCATCAACCCTGTGTGTGACCACAGTTGACTTTGTATGAACATTTTAATCGTCAGCTCATCTTAAAGGGATTGTTCAAACAAAACTATAAACAAGTATTTTTGTATTTATGTCCATTAGTCCACTGTTAAAATTTTTTAGGAATGTTTTCCGTCAAGCTTTCAAGGTGGATCATTTCAGTACATAGCAAAAACTGAGTTTTGTGCATAATTTCTCTATCCTAACAATCCACTGGTGTCCTGTAGGGCCCGGACTCTCACTACGGCACTAAAGGGTTAAAGAAAGTGAGCCAGGAGTCCGCCACGGGGACCAAGACCACCTTTTTCTTTTTCAGCTCTCCTGGGAACAACAACGGCACGTCAGTGGAGGACGGACAGATCCCAGAGATCATCTACTACACCTAGACACCTCCTCACCACACCTGGGTCCTGTAGAACCTGGGGCGGTCCACACCTGGGTCCTGTAGAACCTGGGGCGGTCCACACCTGGGTCCTGTAGAACCTGGGGCGGTCCACACCTGGGTCCTGTAGAACCTGGGGCGGTCCACACCTGGGTCCTGTAGAACCTGGGGCGGTCCACACCTGGGTCCTGTAGAACCTGGGGCGGTCCACACCTGGGTCCTGTAGAACCTGGGGCGGTCCACACCTGGGTCCTGTAGAACCTGGGGCGGTCCACACCTGGGTCCTGTAGAACCTGGGGCGGTCCACACCTGGGTCCTGTAGAACCTGGGGCGGTCCACACCTGGGTCCTGTAGAACCTGGGGCGGTCCACACCTGGGTCCTGTAGAACCTGGGGCGGTCCACACCTGGGTCCTGTAGAACCTGGGGCGGTCCACACCTGGGTCCTGTAGAACCTGGGGCGGTCCACACCTGGGTCCTGTAGAACCTGGGGCGGTCCACACCTGGGTCCTGTAGAACCTGGGGCGGTCCACACCTGGGTCCTGTAGAACCTGGGGCGGTCCACACCTGGGTCCTGTAGAACCTGGGGCGGTCCT
>NW_026602227.1:0-22365 GCF_029448725.1 Salvelinus fontinalis | reverse complement strand
CCTGCTGGGTTAAAGGCACCACATGTAACCTTGATGGGTTAAAGACACCACATGTAACCTTGATGGGTTATAGACACCACATGTAACCTTGATGGGTTAAAGGCACCATATGTGACCTTGATGGGTTAAAGACACCACATGTAACCTTGATGGGTTAAAGACACCACATGTAACCTTGATGGGTTAAAGGCACCACATGTAACCTTGATGGGTTAAAGACACCACATGTAACCTTGATGGGTTAAAGACACCACATGTAACCTTGATGGGTTAAAGACACCACATGTAACCTTGATGGGTTAAAGACACCACATGTAACCTTGGTGGTTTAAAGACACCACATGTAACCTTGATGGGTTAAAGACACCACATGTAACCTTGATGGGTTAAAGACACCACATGTAACCTTGCTGCCTGCTGGGTTAAAGACACCACATGTAACCTTGATGGGTTAAAGGCACCACATGTAACCTTGATGGGTTAAAGACACCACATGTAACCTTGATGGGTTAAAGGCACCACATGTAACCTTGGTGGTTTAAAGACACCACATGTAACCTTGATGGGTTAAAGACACCACATGTAACCTTGCTGCCGGCTGGGTTAAAGGCACCACATGTAACCTTGATGGGTTAAAGACACCACATGTAACCTTGGTGGTTTAAAGACACCACATGTAACCTTGATGGGTTAAAGAGACCACATGTAACCTTGATGGGTTAAAGACACCACATGTAACCTTGCTGCCTGCTGGGTTAAATACACCACATGTAACCTTGATGGGTTAAAGGCACCACATGTAACCTTGGTGGTTTAAAGACACCACATGTAACCTTGATGGGTTAAAGACACCACATGTAACCTTGCTGCCTGCTGGGTTAAAGGCACCACATGTAACCTTGCTGCCTGCTGGGTTAAAGGCACCACATGTAACCTTGATGGGTTAAAGGCACCACATGTAACCTTAGGTGGTTTAAAGGCACCACATGTAACCTTGATGGGTTAATGACACCACATGTAACCTTGGTGGTTTAAAGGCACCACATGTAACCTTGATGGGTTAAAGACACCACATGTAACCTTGATGGGTTAAAAACACCACATGTAACCTTGATGGGTAAAAGACACCACATGTAACCTTGATGGGTTAAAGACACCACATGTAACCTTGATGGGTTAAAGACACCACATGTAACCTTGATGGGTTAAAGACACCACATGTAACCTTGCTGGGTTAAAGGCACCACATGTAACCTTGGTGGTTTAAAGACACCACATGTAACCTTGATGGGGTAAAGACACCACATGTAACCTTGACGGGTTAAAGACACCACATGTAACCTTGCTGCCTGCTGGGTTAAAGGCACCACATGTAACCTTGATGGGTTAAAGGCACCACATGTAACCTTGATGGGTTAAAGACGCCACATGTAACCTTGATGGGTTAAAGACACCACATGTAACCTTGGTGGTTTAAAGGCACCACATGTAACCTTGATGGGTTAAAGACACCACATGTAACCTTGATTCGTTAAAGACACCACATGTAACCTTGCTGGGTTAAAGGCACCACATGTAACCTTGGTGGTTTAAAGACACCACATGTAACCTTGATGGGTTAAAGACACCACATGTAACCTTGATGGGTTAAAGACACCACATGTAACCTTGCTGCCTGCTGGGTTAAAGACACCACATGTAACCTTGCTGCCTGCTGGGTTAAATGCACCACGTGTAACCTTGATGGGTTAAAGACACCACATGTAACCTTGATGGGTTAAAGACACAACATGTAACCTTGCTGGGTTAAAGACACCACATGTAACCTTGCTGCCTGCTGGATTAAAGACACCACACGTAACCTTGCTGCCTGCTGGGTTAAAGGCACAACATGTAACCTTGCTGCCTGCTGGGTTAAAGACACCACATGTAACCTTGGTGGTTTAAAGACACCACATGTAAACTTGATGGGTTAAAGACACCACATGTAACCTTGCTGCCTGCTGGGTTAAAGACACCACATGTAACCTTGATGGGGTAAAGACAGCACCTGTAACCTTGATGGGTTAAAGACACCACATGTAACCTTGCTGCCTGCTGGGTTAAAGACACCACATGTAACCTTGGTGGTTTAAAGACACCACATGTAACCTTGAGGCCTGCTGGGTTAAAGACACCACATGTAACCTTGGTGGTTTAAAGACACCACATGTAACCTTGATGGGTTAAAGGGACCACATGTAACCTTGATGGGTTAAAGACACCACCTGTAACCTTGATGGGTTAAAGACACCACATGTAACCTTGATGGGTTAAAGACACCACATGTAACCTTGATGGGTTAAAGACACCACATGTAACCTTGATGGGTTAAAGACACCACATGTAACCTTGATGGGTTAAAGACACCACATGTAACCTTGGTGGTTTAAAGGCACCACATGTAACCTTGATGGGTTAAAGACGCCACATGTAACCTTGCTGCCTGCTGGGTTAAACGCACAACATGTAACCTTGATGGGTTAAAGACACCACATGTAACCTTGATGGGTTAAAGGCACCACATGTAACCTTTATGGGTTAAAGACACCACATGTAACCTTGATGGGTTAAAGGCACCACATGTGACCTTGATGGGTTAAAGACACCACATGTAACCTTGATGGGTTAAAGACACCACATGTAACCTTGATGGGTTAAAGACACCACATGTAACCTTGATGGGTTAAAGACACCACATGTAACCTTGATGGGTTAAAGACACCACATGTAACCTTGATGGGTTAAAGACACCACATGTAACCTTGATGGGTTAAAGACACCACATGTAACCTTGATGGGTTAAAGACACCACATGTAACCTTGATGGGTTAAAGACACCACATGTAACCTTGATGGGTTAAAGACACCACATGTAACCTTGCTGCCTGCTGGGTTAAAGACACCACATGTAACCTTGATGGGTTAAAGGCACCACATGTAACCTTGATGGGTTAAACACACCACATGTAACCTTGATGGGTTAAAGGCACCACATGTAACCTTGGTGGTTTAAAGACACCACATGTAACCTTGATGGGTTATAGACACCACATGTAACCTTGCTGCCTGCTGGGTTAAAGGCACCACATGTAACCTTGATGGGTTAAAGACACCACATGTAACCTTGGTGGTTTAAAGACACCACATGTAACCTTGATGGGTTAAAGACGCCACATGTAACCTTGCTGCCTGCTGGGTTAAAGGCACAACATGTAACCTTGATGGGTTAAAGACACCACATGTAACCTTGATGGGTTAAAGGCACCACATGTGACCTTGATGGGTTAAAGGCACCACATGTGACCTTGATGGGTTAAAGACACCACATGTAACCTTGATGGGTTAAAGACACCACATGTAACCTTGATGGGTTAAAGGCACCACATGTAACCTTGATGGGTTAAAGACACCACATGTAACCTTGATGGGTTAAAGACACCACATGTAACCTTGATGGGTTAAAGACACCACATGTAACCTTGATGGGTTAAAGACACCACATGTAACCTTGGTGGTTTAAAGGCACCACATGTAACCTTGATGGGTTAAAGACGCCACATGTAACCTTGCTGCCTGCTGGGTTAAAGGCACAACATGTAACCTTGATGGGTTAAAGACACCACATGTAACCTTGATGGGTTAAAGGCACCACATGTGACCTTGATGGGTTAAAGGCACCACATGTGACCTTGATGGGTTAAAGACACCACATGTAACCTTGATGGGTTAAAGACACCACATGTAACCTTGATGGGTTAAAGGCACCACATGTAACCTTGATGGGTTAAAGGCACCACATGTAACCTTGATGGGTTAAAGGCACCACATGTAACCTTGATGGGTTAAAGGCACCACATGTAACCTTGATGGGTTAAAGACACCACATGTAACCTTGATGGGTTAAAGACACCACATGTAACCTTGATGGGTTAAAGACACCACATGTAACCTTGCTGCCTGCTGGGTTAAAGACACCACATGTAACCTTGATGGGTTAAAGACACCACATGTAACCTTGATGGGTTAAAGACACCACATGTAACCTTGATGGGTTAAAGACACCACATGTAACCTTGATGGGTTAAAGACACCACATGTAACCTTGCTGCCTGCTGGGTTAAAGACACCACATGTAACCTTGATGGGTTAAAGGCACCACATGTAACCTTGATGGGTTAAAGACACCACATGTAACCTTGATGGGTTAAAGGCACCACATGTAACCTTGGTGGTTTAAAGACACCACATGTCACCTTGATGGGTTAAAGACACCACATGTAACCTTGCTGCCTGCTGGGTTAAAGGCACCACATGTAACCTTGATGGGTTAAAGACACCACATGTAACCTTGGTGGTTTAAAGACACCACATGTAACCTTGATGGGTTAAAGACACCACATGTAACCTTGATTCGTTAAAGACACCACATGTAACCTTGCTGGGTTAAAGGCACCACATGTAACCTTGGTGGTTTAAAGACACCACATGTAACCTTGATGGGTTAAAGACACCACATGTAACCTTGATGGGTTAAAGACACCACATGTAACCTTGCTGCCTGCTGGGTTAAAGACACCACATGTAACCTTGCTGCCTGCTGGGTTAAATGCACCACGTGTAACCTTGATGGGTTAAAGACACCACATGTAACCTTGATGGGTTAAAGACACCACATGTAACCTTGATGGGTTAAAGACACCACATGTAACCTTGCTGCCTGCTGGGTTAAAGACACCACATGTAACCTTGATGGGGTAAAGAAACCACCTGTAACCTTGATGGGTTAAAGACACCACATGTAACCTTGATGGGTTAAAGGCACCACATGTAACCTTGGTGGTTTAAAGACACCACATGTAACCTTGATGGGTTAAAGACACCACATGTAACCTTGCTGCCTGCTGGGTTAAAGGCACCACATGTAACCTTGATGGGTTAAAGACACCACATGTAACCTTGGTGGTTTAAAGACACCACATGTAACCTTGATGGGTTAAAGAGACCACATGTAACCTTGATGGGTTAAAGACACTACATGTAACCTTGCTGCCTGCTGGGTTAAAGGCACCACATGTAACCTTGCTGCCTGCTGGGTTAAAGGCACCACATGTAACCTTGATGGGTTAAAGGCACCACATGTAACCTTGGGTGGTTTAAAGGCACCACATGTAACCTTGATGGGTTAATGACACCACATGTAACCTTGGTGGTTTAAAGGCACCACATGTAACCTTGATGGGTTAAAGACACCACATGTAACCTTGATGGGTTAAAAACACCACATGTAACCTTGATGGGTTAAAGACACCACATGTAACCTTGCTGGGTTAAAGGCACCACATGTAACCTTGGTGGTTTAAAGACACCACATGTAACCTTGATGGGGTAAAGACACCACATGTAACCTTGATGGGTTAAAGACACCACATGTAACCTTGCTGCCTGCTGGGTTAAAGGCACCACATGTAACCTTGATGGGTTAAAGGCACCACATGTAACCTTGATGGGTTAAAGACGCCACATGTAACCTTGATGGGTTAAAGACACCACATGTAACCTTGGTGGTTTAAAGACACCACATGTAACCTTGATGGGTTAAAGACACCACATGTAACCTTGATGGGTTAAAGACACATCATGTAACCTTGATGGGTTAAAGACACCACATGTAACCTTGATGGGTTAAAGACACCACATGTAACCTTGATGGGTTAAAGACACCACATGTAACCTTGATGGGTTAAAGACACCACATGTAACCTTGATGGGTTAAAGACACCACATGTAACCTTGGTGGTTTAAAGGCACCACATGTAACCTTGATGGGTTAAAGACGCCACATGTAACCTTGCTGCCTGCTGGGTTAAAGGCACAACATGTAACCTTGATGGGTTAAAGACACCACATGTAACCTTGATGGGTTAAAGGCACCACATGTGACCTTGATGGGTTAAAGGCACCACATGTGACCTTGATGGGTTAAAGACACCACATGTAACCTTGATGGGTTAAAGACACCACATGTAACCTTGATGGGTTAAAGGCACCACATGTAACCTTGATGGGTTAAAGGCACCACATGTAACCTTGATGGGTTAAAGGCACCACATGTAACCTTGATGGGTTAAAGGCACCACATGTAACCTTGATGGGTTAAAGGCACCACATGTAACCTTGATGGGTTAAAGGCACCACATGTAACCTTGATGGGTTAAAGACACCACATGTAACCTTGATGGGTTAAAGACACCACATGTAACCTTGATGGGTTAAAGACACCACATGTAACCTTGCTGCCTGCTGGGTTAAAGACACCACATGTAACCTTGATGGGTTAAAGACACCACATGTAACCTTGATGGGTTAAAGACACCACATGTAACCTTGATGGGTTAAAGACACCACATGTAACCTTGATGGGTTAAAGACACCACATGTAACCTTGCTGCCTGCTGGGTTAAAGACACCACATGTAACCTTGATGGGTTAAAGGCACCACATGTAACCTTGATGGGTTAAAGACACCACATGTAACCTTGATGGGTTAAAGGCACCACATGTAACCTTGGTGGTTTAAAGACACCACATGTAACCTTGATGGGTTAAAGACACCACATGTAACCTTGCTGCCTGCTGGGTTAAAGGCACCACATGTAACCTTGATGGGTTAAAGACACCACATGTAACCTTGGTGGTTTAAAGACACCACATGTAACCTTGATGGGTTAAAGACACCACATGTAACCTTGATTCGTTAAAGACACCACATGTAACCTTGCTGGGTTAAAGGCACCACATGTAACCTTGGTGGTTTAAAGACACCACATGTAACCTTGATGGGTTAAAGACACCACATGTAACCTTGATGGGTTAAAGACACCACATGTAACCTTGCTGCCTGCTGGGTTAAAGACACCACATGTAACCTTGCTGCCTGCTGGGTTAAATGCACCACGTGTAACCTTGATGGGTTAAAGACACCACATGTAACCTTGATGGGTTAAAGACACCACATGTAACCTTGATGGGTTAAAGACACCACATGTAACCTTGCTGCCTGCTGGGTTAAAGACACCACATGTAACCTTGATGGGGTAAAGAAACCACCTGTAACCTTGATGGGTTAAAGACACCACATGTAACCTTGATGGGTTAAAGGCACCACATGTAACCTTGGTGGTTTAAAGACACCACATGTAACCTTGATGGGTTAAAGACACCACATGTAACCTTGCTGCCTGCTGGGTTAAAGGCACCACATGTAACCTTGATGGGTTAAAGACACCACATGTAACCTTGATGGGTTAAAGACGCCACATGTAACCTTGATGGGTTAAAGACACCACATGTAACCTTGCTGGGTTAAAGGCACCACATGTAACCTTGGTGGTTTAAAGACACCACATGTAACCTTGATGGGTTAAAGACACCACATGTAACCTTGATGGGTTAAAGACACCACATGTAACCTTGCTGCCTGCTGGGTTAAAGACACCACATGTAACCTTGCTGCCTGCTGGGTTAAATGCACCACGTGTAACCTTGATGGGTTAAAGACACCACATGTAACCTTAATGGGTTAAAGACACCACATGTAACCTTGCTGGGTTAAAGACACCACATGTAACCTTGCTGACTGCTGGATTAAAGACACCACATGTAACCTTGCTGCCTGCTGGGTTAAAGGCACCACATGTAACCTTGCTGCCTGCTGGGTTAAAGACACCACATGTAACCTTGGTGGTTTAAAGACACCACGTGTAAACTTGATGGGTTAAAGACACCACATGTAACCTTGCTACCTGCTGGGTTAAAGACACCACACGTAACCTTGATGGGGTAAAGACACCACCTGTAACCTTGATGGGTTAAAGACACCACATGTAACCTTGCTGCCTGCTGGGTTAAATGCACCACGTGTAACCTTGATGGGTTAAAGACACCACATGTAACCTTGATGGGTTAAAGACACCACATGTAACCTTGATGGGTTAAAGACACCACATGTAACCTTGCTGCCTGCTGGGTTAAAGACACCACATGTAACCTTGATGGGTTAAAGACACCACATGTAACCTTGATGGGTTAAAGGCACCACATGTAACCTTGGTGGTTTAAAGACACCACATGTAACCTTGATGGGTTAAAGACACCACATGTAACCTTGATGGGTTAAAGAGACCACATGTAACCTTGGTGGTTTAAAGACACCACATGTAACCTTGATGGGTTAAAGACACCACATGTAACCTTGCTGCCTGCTGGGTTAAAGGCACCACATGTAACCTTGATGGGTTAAAGACACCACATGTAACCTTGGTGGTTTAAAGACACCACATGTAACCTTGATGGGTTAAAGAGACCACATGTAACCTTGATGGGTTAAAGACACCACATGTAACCTTGCTGCCTGCTGGGTTAAAGGCACCACATGTAACCTTGCTGCCTGCTGGGTTAAAGGCACCACATGTAACCTTGATGGGTTAAAGGCACCACATGTAACCTTGGGTGGTTTAAAGGCACCACATGTAACCTTGATGGGTTAATGACACCACATGTAACCTTGGTGGTTTAAAGGCACCACATGTAACCTTGATGGGTTAAAGACACCACATGTAACCTTGATGGGTTAAAAACACCACATGTAACCTTGATGGGTAAAAGACACCACATGTAACCTTGATGGGTTAAAGACACCACATGTAACCTTGATGGGTTAAAGACACCACATGTAACCTTGATGGGTTAAAGACACCACATGTAACCTTGCTGGGTTAAAGGCACCACATGTAACCTTGGTGGTTTAAAGACACCACATGTAACCTTGATGGGGTAAAGACACCACATGTAACCTTGATGGGTTAAAGACACCACATGTAACCTTGCTGCCTGCTGGGTTAAAGGCACCACATGTAACCTTGATGGGTTAAAGGCAACACATGTAACCTTGATGGGTTAAAGACGCCACATGTAACCTTGGTGGTTTAAAGGCACCACATGTAACAATGATGGGTTAAAGACACCACATGTAACCTTGATTCGTTAAAGACAACACATGTAACCTTGCTGGGTTAAAGGCACCACATGTAACCTTGGTGGTTTAAAGACACCACATGTAACCTTGATGGGTTAAAGACGCCACATGTAACCTTGATGGGTTAAAGACACCACATGTAACCTTGCTGCCTGCTGAGTTAAAGACACCACATGTAACCTTGCTGCCTGCTGGGTTAAATGCACCACGTGTAACCTTGATGGGTTAAAGACACCACATGTAACCTTGATGGGTTAAAGACACCACATGTAACCTTGCTGGGTTAAAGACACCACATGTAACCTTGCTGCCTGCTGGATTAAAGACACCACATGTAACCTTGCTGCCTGCTGGGTTAAAGGCACCACATGTAACCTTGCTGCCTGCTGGGTTAAAGACACCACATGTAACCTTGGTGGTTTAAAGACACCACATGTAAACTTGATGGGTTAAAGACACCACATGTAACCTTGCTGCCTGCTGGGTTAAAGACACCACATGTAACCTTGATGGGGTAAAGACACCACCTGTAACCTTGATGGGTTAAAGACACCACATGTAACCTTGCTGCCTGCTGGGTTAAAGACACCACATGTAACCTTGGTGGTTTAAAGACACCACATGTAACCTTGCTGCCTGCTGGGTTAAAGACACCACATGTAACCTTGATGGGTTAAAGACACCACCTGTAACCTTGATTCGTTAAAGACACCACATGTAACCTTGATGGGTTAAAGACACCACATGTAACCTTGATGGGTTAAAGACACCACATGTAACCTTGATGGGTTAAAGACACCACATGTAACCTTGATGGGTTAAAGACACCACATGTAACCTTGATGGGTTAAAGACACCACATGTAACCTTGCTGCCTGCTGGGTTAAAGACACCACATGGAACCTTGATGGGTTAAAGACACCACATGTAACCTTGGTGGTTTAAAGGCACCACATGTAACCTTGATGGGTTAAAGTCGCCACATGTAACCTTGCTGCCTGCTGGGTTAAAGGCACAACATGTAACCTTGATGGGTTAAAGGCACCACATGTAACCTTGATGGGTTAAAGACACCACATGTAACCTTGATGGGTTAAAGACACCACATGTAACCTTGATGGGTTAAAGGCACCACATGTAACCTTGATGGGTTAAAGACACCACATGTAACCTTGATGGGTTAAAGACACCACATGTAACCTTGATGGGTTAAAGACACCACATGTAACCTTGATGGGTTAAAGACACCACATGTAACCTTGATGGGTTAAAGACACCACATGTAACCTTGATGGGTTAAAGACACCACATGTAACCTTGCTGCCTGCTGGGTTAAAGACACCACATGTAACCTTGATGGGTTAAAGGCACCACATGTAACCTTGATGGGTTAAAGACACCACATGTAACCTTGATGGGTTAAAGGCACCACATGTAACCTTGGTGGTTTAAAGACACCACATGTAACCTTGATGGGTTAAAGACACCACATGTAACCTTGCTGCCTGCTGGGTTAAAGGCACCACATGTAACCTTGATGGGTTAAAGACACCACCTGTAACCTTGGTGGTTTAAAGACACCACCTGTAACCTTGATGGGTTAAAGACACCACATGTAACCTTGATGGGTTAAAGACACCACATGTAACCTTGATGGGTTAAAGACACCACATGTAACCTTGATGGGTTAAAGACACCACATGTAACCTTGATGGGTTAAAGACACCACATGTAACCTTGATGGGTTAAAGGCACCACATGTAACCTTGATGGGTTAAAGACGCCACATGTAACCTTGCTGCCTGCTGGGTTAAAGGCACCACATGTAACCTTGATGGGTTAAAGACACCACATGTAACCTTGATGGGTTAAAGGCACCACATGTAACCTTGATGGGTTAAAGACACCACATGTAACCTTGATGGGTTAAAGGCACCACATGTGACCTTGATGGGTTAAAGACACCACATGTAACCTTGATGGGTTAAAGACACCACATGTAACCTTGATGGGTTAAAGGCACCACATGTAACCTTGATGGGTTAAAGACACCACATGTAACCTTGATGGGTTAAAGACACCACATGTAACCTTGATGGGTTAAAGACACCACATGTAACCTTGATGGGTTAAAGACACCACATGTAACCTTGATGGGTTAAAGACACCACATGTAACCTTGCTGCCTGCTGGGTTAAAGACACCACATGTAACCTTGATGGGTTAAAGGCACCACATGTAACCTTGATGGGTTAAAGACACCACATGTAACCTTGATGGGTTAAAGACACCACATGTAACCTTGATGGGTTAAAGACACCACATGTAACCTTGATGGGTTAAAGACACCACATGTAACCTTGATGGGTTAAAGACACCACATGTAACCTTGCTGCCTGCTGGGTTAAAGACACCACATGGAACCTTGATGGGTTAAAGACACCACATGTAACCTTGGTGGTTTAAAGGCACCACATGTAACCTTGATGGGTTAAAGTCGCCACATGTAACCTTGCTGCCTGCTGGGTTAAAGGCACAACATGTAACCTTGATGGGTTAAAGGCACCACATGTAACCTTGATGGGTTAAAGACACCACATGTAACCTTGATGGGTTAAAGACACCACATGTAACCTTGATGGGTTAAAGGCACCACATGTAACCTTGATGGGTTAAAGACACCACATGTAACCTTGATGGGTTAAAGACACCACATGTAACCTTGATGGGTTAAAGACACCACATGTAACCTTGATGGGTTAAAGACACCACATGTAACCTTGATGGGTTAAAGACACCACATGTAACCTTGATGGGTTAAATACACCACATGTAACCTTGCTGCCTGCTGGGTTAAAGACACCACATGTAACCTTGATGGGTTAAAGGCACCACATGTAACCTTGATGGGTTAAAGACACCACATGTAACCTTGATGGGTTAAAGGCACCACATGTAACCTTGGTGGTTTAAAGACACCACATGTAACCTTGATGGGTTAAAGACACCACATGTAACCTTGCTGCCTGCTGGGTTAAAGGCACCACATGTAACCTTGATGGGTTAAAGACACCACCTGTAACCTTGGTGGTTTAAAGACACCACCTGTAACCTTGATGGGTTAAAGACACCACATGTAACCTTGATGGGTTAAAGACACCACATGTAACCTTGATGGGTTAAAGACACCACATGTAACCTTGATGGGTTAAAGACACCACATGTAACCTTGATGGGTTAAAGACACCACATGTAACCTTGATGGGTTAAAGGCACCACATGTAACCTTGATGGGTTAAAGACGCCACATGTAACCTTGCTGCCTGCTGGGTTAAAGGCACCACATGTAACCTTGATGGGTTAAAGACACCACATGTAACCTTGATGGGTTAAAGGCACCACATGTAACCTTGATGGGTTGAAGACACCACATGTAACCTTGATGGGTTAAAGGCACCACATGTGACCTTGATGGGTTAAAGACACCACATGTAACCTTGATGGGTTAAAGACACCACATGTAACCTTGATGGGTTAAAGGCACCACATGTAACCTTGATGGGTTAAAGACACCACATGTAACCTTGATGGGTTAAAGACACCACATGTAACCTTGATGGGTTAAAGACACCACATGTAACCTTGATGGGTTAAAGACACCACATGTAACCTTGATGGGTTAAAGACACCACATGTAACCTTGCTGCCTGCTGGGTTAAAGACACCACATGTAACCTTGATGGGTTAAAGGCACCACATGTAACCTTGATGGGTTAAAGACACCACATGTAACCTTGATGGGTTAAAGGCACCACATGTAACCTTGGTGGTTTAAAGACACCACATGTAACCTTGATGGGTTAAAGACACCACATGTAACCTTGCTGCCTGCTGGGTTAAAGGCACCACATGTAACCTTGATGGGTTAAAGACACCACATGTAACCTTGGTGGTTTAAAGACACCACATGTAACCTTGATGGGTTAAAGACACCACATGTAACCTTGATTCGTTAAAGACACCACATGTAACCTTGCTGGGTTAAAGGCACCACATGTAACCTTGGTGGTTTAAAGACACCACATGTAACCTTGATGGGTTAAAGACACCACATGTAACCTTGATGGGTTAAAGACACCACATGTAACCTTGCTGCCTGCTGGGTTAAAGACACCACATGTAACCTTGCTGCTTGCTGGGTTAAATGCACCACGTGTAACCTTGATGGGTTAAAGACACCACATGTAACCTTGATGAGTTAAAGACACCACATGTAACCTTGATGGGTTAAAGACACCACATGTAACCTTGCTGCCTGCTGGGTTAAAGACACCACATGTAACCTTGATGGGGTAAAGACACCACCTGTAACCTTGATGGGTTAAAGACACCACATGTAACCTTGCTGCCTGCTGGGTTAAAGACACCACATGTAACCTTGGTGGTTTAAAGACACCACATGTAACCTTGATGGGTTAAAGACACCACAAGTAACCTTGATGGGTTAAAGGAACCACATGTAACCTTGGTGGTTTAAAGACACCACATGTAACCTTGATGGGTTAAAGACACCACATGTAACCTTGCTGCCTGCTGGGTTAAAGGCACCACATGTAACCTTGATGGGTTAAAGACAACACATGTAACCTTGGTGGTTTAAAGACACCACATGTAACCTTGATGGGTTAAAGACACCGCATGTAACCTTGCTGCCTGCTGGGTTAAATACACCACATGTAACCTTGATGGGTTAAAGGCACCACATGTAACCTTGGTGGATTAAAGACACCACATGTAACCTTGATGGGTTAAAGACACCACATGTAACCTTGCTGCCTGCTGGGTTAAAGGCACCACATGTAACCTTGCTGCCTGCTGGGTTAAAGGCACCACATGTAACCTTGGGTGGTTTAAAGGCACCACATGTAACCTTGGGTGGTTTAAAGGCACCACATGTAACCTTGATGGGTTAAAGACACCACATGTAACCTTGGTGGTTTAAAGGCACCACATGTAACCTTGATGGGTTAAAGACACCACATGTAACCTTGATGGGTTAAAGACACCACATGTAACCTTGATGGGTAAAAGACACCACATGTAACCTTGATGGGTTAAAGACACCACATGTAACCTTGATGGGTTAAAGACACCACATGTAACCTTGATGGGTTAAAGACACCACATGTAACCTTGCTGGGTTAAAGGCACCACATTTAACCTTGTTGGTTTAAAGACACCACATGTAACCTTGATGGGTTAAAGACACCACATGTAACCTTGATGGGTTAAAGACACCACATGTAACCTTGCTGCCTGCTGGGTTAAAGGCATCACATGTAACCTTGATGGGTTAAAGGCAACACATGTAACCTTGATGGGTTAAAGACGCCACATGTAACCTTGATGGTTTAAAGACACCACATGTAACCTTGGTGGTTTAAAGATACCACATGTAACCTTGATGGGTTAAAGACACCACATGTAACCTTGATTCGTTAAAGACACCACATGTAACCTTGCTGGGTTAAAGGCACTACATGTAACCTTGGTGGTTTAAAGACACCACATGTAACCTTGATGGGTTAAAGACACCACATGTAACCTTGATGGGTTAAAGACACCATATGTAACCTTGCTGCCTGCTGGGTTAAAGACACCACATGTAACCTTGCTGCCTAGTGGGTTAAATGCAACACGTGTAACCTTGATGGGTTAAAGACACCACATGTAACCTTGATGGGTTAAAGACACCACATGTAACCTTGATGGGTTAAAGACACCACATGTAACCTTGCTGGGTTAAAGACACCACATGTAACCTTGCTGCCTGCTGGGTTAAAGGCACCACATGTAACCTTGCTGCCTGCTGGGTTTAAGACACCACATGTAACCTTGGTGGTTTAAAGACACCACATGTAACCTTGATGGGTTAAAGACACCACATGTAACCTTGCTGCCTGCTGGGTTAAAGACACCACATGTAACCTTGATGGGGTAAAGACAGCACCTGTAACCTTGATGGGTTAAAGACACCACATGTAACCTTGCTGCCTGCTGGGTTAAAGACACCACATGTAACCTTGGTGGTTTAAAGACACCACATGTAACCTTGCTGCCTGCTGGGTTAAAGACACCACATGTAACCTTGGTGGTTTAAAGACACCACATGTAACCTTGCTGCCTGCTGGATTAAAGACACCACATGTAACCTTGCTGCCTGCTGGGTTAAAGGCACCACATGTAACCTTGCTGCCTGCTGGGTTAAAGACACCACATGTAACCTTGGTGGTTTAAAGACACCACATGTAACCTTGATGGGTTAAAGACACCACATGTAACCTTGCTGCCTGCTGGGTTAAAGACACCACATGTAACCTTGGTGGTTTAAAGACACCACATGTAACCTTGCTGCCTGCTGGGTTAAAGACACCACATGTAACCTTGGTGGTTTAAAGACACCACATGTAACCTTGATGGGTTAAAGGCACCACATGTAACCTTGATGGGTTAAAGACACCACCTGTAACCTTGATGGGTTAAAGACACCACATGTAACCTTGATGGGTTAAAGACACCACATGTAACCTTGATGGGTTAAAGACACCACATGTAACCTTGATGGGTTAAAGACACCACATGTAACCTTGATGGGTTAAAGACACCACATGTAACCTTGATGGGTTAAAGAAACCACATGTAACCTTGATGGGTTAAAGACACCACATGTAACCTTGATGGGTTAAAGACACCACATGTAACCTTGATGGGTTAAAGACACCACATGTAACCTTGATGGGTTAAAGACACCACATGTAACCTTGATGGGTTAAAGACACCACATGTAACCTTGATGGGTTAAAGACACCACATGTAACCTTGATGGGTTAAAGACACCACATGTAACCTTGATGGGTTAAAGACACCACATGTAACCTTGTTGGTTTAAAGGCACCACATGTAACCTTGATGGGTTAAAGACGCCACATGTAACCTTGATGGGTTAAAGACACCACATGTAACCTTGGTGGTTTAAAGACACCACATGTAACCTTGATGGGTTAAAGACACCACATGTAACCTTGCTGGGTTAAAGGCACCACATGTAACCTTGATGGGTTAAAGACACCACATGTAACCTTGATGGGTTAAAGACACCACATGTAACCTTGCTGCCTGCTGGGTTAAAGACACCACGTGTAACCTTGCTGCCTGCTGGGTTAAAGGCACCACGTGTAACCTTGATGGGTTAAAGACACCACATGTAACCTTGATGGGTTAAAGACACCACATGTAACCTTGATGGGTTAAAGACACCACATGTAACCTTGCTGCCTGCTGGGTTAAAGGCACCACATGTAACCTTGATGGGTTAAAGACACCACATGTAACCTTGGTGGTTTAAAGACACCACCTGTAACCTTGATGGGTTAAAGACACCACATGTAACCTTGATGGGTTAAAGACACCACATGTAACCTTGATGGGTTAAAGACACCACATGTAACCTTGATGGGTTAAAGACACCACATGTAACCTTGATGGGTTAAAGACACCACATGTAACCTTGATGGGTTAAAGACACCACATGTAACCTTGGTGGTTTAAAGGCACCACATGTAACCTTGATGGGTTAAAGACGCCACATGTAACCTTGCTACCTGCTGGGTTAAAGGCACAACATGTAACCTTGATGGGTTAAAGACACCACATGTAACCTTGATGGGTTAAAGGCACCACATGTAACCTTGATGGGTTAAAGACACCACATGTAACCTTGATGGGTTAAAGGCACCACATGTGACCTTGATGGGTTAAAGACACCACATGTAACCTTGATGGGTTAAAGACACCACATGTAACCTTGATGGGTTAAAGGCACCACATGTAACCTTGATGGGTTAAAGACACCACATGTAACCTTGATGGGTTAAAGACACCACATGTAACCTTGATGGGTTAAAGACACCACATGTAACCTTGATGGGTTAAAGACACCACATGTAACCTTGATGGGTTAAAGACACCACATGTAACCTTGCTGCCTGCTGGGTTAAAGACACCACATGTAACCTTGATGGGTTAAAGGCACCACATGTAACCTTGATGGGTTAAAGACACCACATGTAACCTTGATGGGTTAAAGGCACCACATGTAACCTTGGGTGGTTTAAAGGCACCACATGTAACCTTGATGGGTTAAAGACACCACATGTAACCTTGGTGGTTTAAAGGCACCACATGTAACCTTGATGGGTTAAAGACACCACATGTAACCTTGATGGGTTAAAGACACCACATGTAACCTTGATGGGTAAAAGACACCACATGTAACCTTGATGGGTTAAAGACACCACATGTAACCTTGATGGGTTAAAGACACCACATGTAACCTTGATGGGTTAAAGACACCACATGTAACCTTGCTGGGTTAAAGGCACCACATTTAACCTTGTTGGTTTAAAGACACCACATGTAACCTTGATGGGTTAAAGACACCACATGTAACCTTGATGGGTTAAAGACACCACATGTAACCTTGCTGCCTGCTGGGTTAAAGGCATCACATGTAACCTTGATGGGTTAAAGGCAACACATGTAACCTTGATGGGTTAAAGACGCCACATGTAACCTTGATGGTTTAAAGACACCACATGTAACCTTGGTGGTTTAAAGATACCACATGTAACCTTGATGGGTTAAAGACACCACATGTAACCTTGATTCGTTAAAGACACCACATGTAACCTTGCTGGGTTAAAGGCACTACATGTAACCTTGGTGGTTTAAAGACACCACATGTAACCTTGATGGGTTAAAGACACCACATGTAACCTTGATGGGTTAAAGACACCATATGTAACCTTGCTGCCTGCTGGGTTAAAGACACCACATGTAACCTTGCTGCCTGCTGGGTTAAATGCACCACGTGTAACCTTGATGGGTTAAAGACACCACATGTAACCTTGATGGGTTAAAGACACCACATGTAACCTTGATGGGTTAAAGACACCACATGTAACCTTGCTGGGTTAAAGACACCACATGTAACCTTGCTGCCTGCTGGGTTAAAGGCACCACATGTAACCTTGCTGCCTGCTGGGTTTAAGACACCACATGTAACCTTGGTGGTTTAAAGACACCACATGTAACCTTGATGGGTTAAAGACACCACATGTAACCTTGCTGCCTGCTGGGTTAAAGACACCACATGTAACCTTGATGGGGTAAAGACAGCACCTGTAACCTTGATGGGTTAAAGACACCACATGTAACCTTGCTGCCTGCTGGGTTAAAGACACCACATGTAACCTTGGTGGTTTAAAGACACCACATGTAACCTTGCTGCCTGCTGGGTTAAAGACACCACATGTAACCTTGGTGGTTTAAAGACACCACATGTAACCTTGCTGCCTGCTGGATTAAAGACACCACATGTAACCTTGCTGCCTGCTGGGTTAAAGGCACCACATGTAACCTTGCTGCCTGCTGGGTTAAAGACACCACATGTAACCTTGGTGGTTTAAAGACACCACATGTAACCTTGATGGGTTAAAGACACCACATGTAACCTTGCTGCCTGCTGGGTTAAAGACACCACATGTAACCTTGGTGGTTTAAAGACACCACATGTAACCTTGCTGCCTGCTGGGTTAAAGACACCACATGTAACCTTGGTGGTTTAAAGACACCACATGTAACCTTGATGGGTTAAAGGCACCACATGTAACCTTGATGGGTTAAAGACACCACCTGTAACCTTGATGGGTTAAAGACACCACATGTAACCTTGATGGGTTAAAGACACCACATGTAACCTTGATGGGTTAAAGACACCACATGTAACCTTGATGGGTTAAAGACACCACATGTAACCTTGATGGGTTAAAGACACCACATGTAACCTTGATGGGTTAAAGAAACCACATGTAACCTTGATGGGTTAAAGACACCACATGTAACCTTGATGGGTTAAAGACACCACATGTAACCTTGATGGGTTAAAGACACCACATGTAACCTTGATGGGTTAAAGACACCACATGTAACCTTGATGGGTTAAAGACACCACATGTAACCTTGATGGGTTAAAGACACCACATGTAACCTTGATGGGTTAAAGACACCACATGTAACCTTGATGGGTTAAAGACACCACATGTAACCTTGTTGGTTTAAAGGCACCACATGTAACCTTGATGGGTTAAAGACGCCACATGTAACCTTGATGGGTTAAAGACACCACATGTAACCTTGGTGGTTTAAAGACACCACATGTAACCTTGATGGGTTAAAGACACCACATGTAACCTTGCTGGGTTAAAGGCACCACATGTAACCTTGATGGGTTAAAGACACCACATGTAACCTTGATGGGTTAAAGACACCACATGTAACCTTGCTGCCTGCTGGGTTAAAGACACCACGTGTAACCTTGCTGCCTGCTGGGTTAAAGGCACCACGTGTAACCTTGATGGGTTAAAGACACCACATGTAACCTTGATGGGTTAAAGACACCACATGTAACCTTGATGGGTTAAAGACACCACATGTAACCTTGCTGCCTGCTGGGTTAAAGGCACCACATGTAACCTTGATGGGTTAAAGACACCACATGTAACCTTGGTGGTTTAAAGACACCACCTGTAACCTTGATGGGTTAAAGACACCACATGTAACCTTGATGGGTTAAAGACACCACATGTAACCTTGATGGGTTAAAGACACCACATGTAACCTTGATGGGTTAAAGACACCACATGTAACCTTGATGGGTTAAAGACACCACATGTAACCTTGATGGGTTAAAGACACCACATGTAACCTTGGTGGTTTAAAGGCACCACATGTAACCTTGATGGGTTAAAGACGCCACATGTAACCTTGCTACCTGCTGGGTTAAAGGCACAACATGTAACCTTGATGGGTTAAAGACACCACATGTAACCTTGATGGGTTAAAGGCACCACATGTAACCTTGATGGGTTAAAGACACCACATGTAACCTTGATGGGTTAAAGGCACCACATGTGACCTTGATGGGTTAAAGACACCACATGTAACCTTGATGGGTTAAAGACACCACATGTAACCTTGATGGGTTAAAGGCACCACATGTAACCTTGATGGGTTAAAGACACCACATGTAACCTTGATGGGTTAAAGACACCACATGTAACCTTGATGGGTTAAAGACACCACATGTAACCTTGATGGGTTAAAGACACCACATGTAACCTTGATGGGTTAAAGACACCACATGTAACCTTGCTGCCTGCTGGGTTAAAGACACCACATGTAACCTTGATGGGTTAAAGGCACCACATGTAACCTTGATGGGTTAAAGACACCACATGTAACCTTGATGGGTTAAAGGCACCACATGTAACCTTGGTGGTTTAAAGACACCACATGTAACCTTGATGGGTTAAAGACACCACATGTAACCTTGCTGCCTGCTGGGTTAAAGGCACCACATGTAACCTTGATGGGTTAAATACACCACATGTAACCTTGGTGGTTTAAAGACACCACATGTAACCTTGATGGGTTAAAGACACCACATGTAACCTTGATTCGTTAAAGACACCACATGTAACCTTGCTGGGTTAATGGCACCACATGTAACCTTGGTGGTTTAAAGACACCACATGTAACCTTGATGGGTTAAAGACACCACATGTAACCTTGATGGGTTAAAGACACCACATGTAACCTTGCTACCTGCTGGGTTAAAGAGACCACATGTAACCTTGCTGCTTGCTGGGTTAAATGCACCACATGTAACCTTGATGGGTTAAAGACACCACATGTAACCTTGATTCGTTAAAGACACCACATGTAACCTTGATGGGTTAAAGACACCACATGTAACCTTGATGGGTTAAAGACACCACATGTAACCTTGCTGCCTGCTGGGTTAAAGACACCACACGTAACCTTGATGGGGTAAAGACACCACCTGTAACCTTGATGGGTTAAAGACACCACATGTAACCTTGCTGCCTGCTGGGTTAAAGACACCACATGTAACCTTGGTGGTTTAAAGACACCACATGTAACCTTGCTGCCTGCTGGGTTAAAGACACCACATGTAACCTTGGTGGTTTAAAGACACCACATGTAACCTTGATGGGTTAAAGGGACCACATGTAACCTTGATGGGTTAAAGAGACCACATGTAACCTTGATGGGTTAAAGACACCACATGTAACCTTGATGGGTTAAAGACACCACATGTAACCTTGATGGGTTAAAGACACCACATGTAACCTTGATGGGTTAAAGACACCACATGTAACCTTGATGGGTTAAAGACACCACATGTAACCTTGGTGGTTTAAAGGCACCACATGTAACCTTGATGGGTTAAAGACGCCACATGTAACCTTGCTGCCTGCTGGGTTAAAGGCACCACATGTAACCTTGATGGGTTAAAGACACCACATGTAACCTTGATGGGTTAAAGGCACCACATGTGACCTTGATGGGTTAAAGACACCACATGTAACCTTGATGGGTTAAAGACACCACATGTAACCTTGATGGGTTAAAGGCACCACATGTAACCTTGATGGGTTAAAGACACCACATGTAACCTTGATGGGTTAAAGACACCACATGTAACCTTGATAGGTTAAAGACACCACATGTAACCTTGATGGGTTAAAGACACCACATGTAACCTTGATGGGTTAAAGACACCACATGTAACCTTGATGGGTTAAAGACACCACATGTAACCTTGATGGGTTAAAGACACCACATGTAACCTTGATGGGTTAAAGACACCACATGTAACCTTGATGGGTTAAAGGAACCACATGTAACCTTGGTGGTTTAAAGACACCACATGTAACCTTGATGGGTTAAAGACACCACATGTAACCTTGCTGCCTGCTGGGTTAAAGGTACCACATGTAACCTTGATGGGTTAAAGACACCACATGTAACCTTGGTGGTTTAAAGACACCACATGTAACCTTGATGGGTTAAAGACACCACATGTAACCTTGCTGCCTGCTGGGTTAAATACACCACATGTAACCTTGATGGGTTAAAGGCACCACATGTAACCTTGGTGGATTAAAGACACCACATGTAACCTTGATGGGTTAAAGACACCACATGTAACCTTGCTGCCTGCTGGTTTAAAGGCACCACATGTAACCTTGCTGCCTGCTGGGTTAAAGGCACCACATGTAACCTTTATGGGTTAAAGACACCACATGTAACCTTGGTGGTTTAAAGGCACCACATGTAACCTTGATGGGTTAAAGACACCACAT
>NW_026602226.1:0-22385 GCF_029448725.1 Salvelinus fontinalis | reverse complement strand
GTTACTGGGACCAGGTTAGGACTAGGTAGGGTTAGTAGTTACTGGGACCAGGTTAGGACTAGGTAGGGTTAGTAGTCAGTAGTTACTGGGACCAGGTTAGGACTTGGTAGGGTTAGTAGTTACTGGGACCAGGTTAGGACTAGGTAGGGTTAGTAGTCAGTAGTTACTGGGACCAGGTTAGGACTAGGTAGGGTTAGTAGTTACTGGGACCAGGTTAGGACTATATAGGGTTAGCAGTCAGTAGTTACTGGGACCAGGTTAGAACTAGGTAGGGTTAGTAGTTACTGGGACCAGGTTAGGACTAGGTACGGTTAGCAGTTACTGGGACCAGGTTAGGACTAGGTAGGGTTAGTAGTTACTGGGACCAGGTTAGGACTAGGTAGGGTTAGTAGTCAGTAGTTACATGGACCAGGTTAGAACTATGTAGGGTTATTAGTTACTGGGACCAGGTTAGGACTAGGTAGGTTTAGTAGTTAATGGGAACAGGTTAGGATTAGGTAGGGTTAGTAGTCAGTAGTTACTGGGACCAGGTTAGGACTTGGCAGGGTTAGTAGTCAGTAGTTACTGTGACCAGGTTAGGACTTGGTAGGGTTAGTAGTTACTGGGACCAGGTTAGGACTAGGTAGGGTTAGTAGTTACTGGGACAAGGTTACGACTAGGTAGGGTTAGCAGTCAGTAGTTACTGGGACCAGGTTAAAACGAGGTAGGGTTAATAGTTACTGGGACCAGGTTAAGACTAGGTAGGGTTAGTAGTTACTGGGACCAGGTTAGGACTAGATAGGGTTAGTAGTCAGTAGTTACTGGGACCAGGTTAGAACTAGGTAGGGTTAGTAGTTACTGGGACCAGGTTAGGACTATGTAGGGTTAGTAGTTAGTAGTTACTGGGACCAGGTTAGGACTAGGTAGGTTTAGTAGTCAGTAGTTACTGGGACCAGGTTAGAACTTGGTAGGGTTAGTGGTTACTGGGACCAGGTTAGGACTAGGTAGGGTTAGTAGTCAGTAGTTACTGGGACCAGGTTAGGACTAGGTAGGGTTAGTAGTTACTGGGACCAGGATAGGACTAGGTACGGTTAGCAGTCAGTAGTTACTGGGACCAGGTTAGAACTAGGTAGGGTTAGTAGTTACTGGGACCAGGTTAGGACTAGGTACGGTTAGTAGTTACTGGGACCAGGTTAGGACTAGGTAGTCTTAGTAGTTACTGGGACCAGGTTAGGATTAGGTAAGGATAATAGTAGTCAGTAGTTACTGGGACCAGGTTAGGACTTGGCAGGGTTAGTAGTCAGTAGTTACTGGGACCAGGTTAGGACTAGGTAGGGTTAGTAGTTACTGGGACCAGGTTAGAACTAGGTAGGGTTAGTAGTTACTGGGACCAGGTTAGGACTAGGTACGGTTAGTAGTTACTGGGACCAGGTTATGACTAGGTAGGGTTAGTAGTTACTGGGACCAGGTTAGGACTTGGCAGGGTTAGTAGTCAGTAGTTACTGGGACCAGGTTAGGACTAGGTAGGGTTAGTAGTTACTGGGACCAGGTTAGGACTAGGTAGGGTTAGTAGTTACAGTGACCAGGTTAGGACTAGGTAGGGTTAGTAGTTATTGGGACCAGGTTAGGACTAGGTAGGGTTAGCAGTCAGTAGTTACTGGGACCAGGTTAGAACTAGGTAGGGTTAATAGTTACTGGGACCAGGTTAGGACTAGGTAGGGTTAGTAGTTACTGGGACCAGGTTAGGACTAGGTAGGGTTAGTAGTTACTGGGACCAGGTTAGGACTAGATAGGGTTAGTAGTCAGTAGTTCCTGGGACCAGGTTAGAACTAGGTAGGGTTAGTAGTTACTGGGACCAGGTTAGGACTAGGTAGGGTTAGTAGTTACTGGGACCAGGTTACGACTAGGTAGTGTTAGCAGTCAGTAGTTACTGGGACCAGGTTAAAACTAGGTAGGGTTAATAGTTACTGGGACCAGGTTAAGACTAGGTAGTGTTAGTAGTTACTGGGACCAGGTTAGGACTAGATAGGGTTAGTAGTCAGTAGTTACTGGGACCAGGTTAGGACTAGGTAGGGTTAGTAGTTACTGGGACCAGGTTAGGACTAGGTAGGGTTAGTAGTTACTGGGACCAGGTTAGGACTAGGTAGGGTTAGCAGTCAGTAGTTACTGGGACCAGGTTAGAACTAGGTAGGGTTAATAGTTACTGGGACCAGGTTAGGACTAGGTAGGGTTAGTAGTTACTGGGACCAGGTTAGGACTAGGTAGGGTTAGTAGTTACTGGGACCAGGTTAGGACTAGATAGGGTTAGTAGTCAGTAGTTCCTGGGACCAGGTTAGAACTAGGTAGGGTTAGTAGTTACTGGGACCAGGTTAGGACTAGGTAGGGTTAGTAGTTACTGGGACCAGGTTACGACTAGGTAGGGTTAGCAGTCAGTAGTTACTGGGACCAGGTTAAAACTAGGTAGGGTTAATAGTTACTGGGACCAGGTTAAGACTAGGTAGGGTTAGTAGTTACTGGGACCAGGTTAGGACTAGATAGGGTTAGTAGTCAGTAGTTACTGGGACCAGGTTAGAACTAGGTAGGGTTAGTAGTTACTGGGACCAGGTTAGGACTATGTAGGGTTAGTAGTCAGTAGTTACTGGGACCAGGTTAGGACTTGGTAGTTGTAGTAGTTACTGGGACCAGGTTAGGACTAGGTAGGGTTAGTAGTTACTGGGACCAGGTTAGGACTAGGTAGGGTTAGTAGTTACTGGGACCAGGTTAGAACTAAGTAGGGTTAGTAGTTACTGGGACAAGGTTAGAACTAGGTAGGGTTAGTAGTTACTGGGACCAGGTTAGGACTAGGTAGGGATAGTAGTCAGTAGTTACTGGGACCAGGTTAGAACTAGGTAGGGTTAATAGTTACTGGGACCAGGTTAGGACGAGGTAGGGTTAGTAGTTACTGGGACCAGGCTAGGACTAGGTAGGGTTAGTAGTTACTGGGACCAGGTTAGGACTAGGTAGGGTCAGTAGTTACTGGGACCAGGTTAGGACTTGGTAGGGTTAGTAGTTACTGGGACCAGGTTAGGACTAGGTAGGGTTAGTAGTTACTGGGACCAGGTTAGGACTAGGTAGGGTTAGTAGTTACTGGGACCAGGTTAGGACTAGGTAGGTTTAGTAGTTACTGGGAACAGGTTAGGACTAGGTAGGGTTAGTAGTTACTGGGACCAGGTTAGGACTAGGTAGGGTTAGCAGTCAGTAGTTACTGGGACCAGGTTAGGACTAGGTAGGGTTAGTAGTTACTGGGACCAGGTTAGGACTAGGTAGGGTTAGTAGTTACTGTGACCAGGTTAGGACTAGGTAGGGTTAATAGTTACTGGGACCAGGTTAGGACTAGATAGGGTTAGTAGTCAGTAGTTACTGGGACCAGGTTAGGACTAGGTAGGGTTAGTAGTTACTGGGACCAGGTTAGGACTAGGTAGGGTTAGTAGTCAGTAGTTACTGGGACAAGGTTAGGACTTGGTAGGGTTAGTAGTTACTGGGACCAGGTTAGGACTAGGTAGGGTTAGTAGTCAGTAGTTACTGGGAACAGGTTAGGACTAGGTAGGGTTAGTAGTTACTGGGACCAGGTTAGGACTAGATAGGGTTAGCAGTCAGTAGTTACTGGGACCAGGTTAGAACTAGGTAGGGTTAGTAGTTACTGGGACCAGGTTAGGACTAGGTACGGTTAGCAGTTACTGGGACCAGGTTAGGACTAGGTAGGGTTAGTAGTTACTGGGACCAGGTTAGGACTAGGTAGGGTTAGTAGTCAGTAGTTACATGGACCAGGTTAGAACTATGTAGGGTTATTAGTTACTGGGACCAGGTTAGGACTAGGTAGGTTTAGTAGTTAATGGGAACAGGTTAGGATTAGGTAGGGTTAGTAGTCAGTAGTTACTGGGACCAGGTTAGGACTTGGCAGGGTTAGTAGTCAGTAGTTACTGTGACCAGGTTAGGACTTGGTAGGGTTAGTAGTTAATGGGACCAGGTTAGGACTAGGTAGGGTTAGTAGTTACTGGGACAAGGTTACGACTAGGTAGGGTTAGCAGTCAGTAGTTACTGGGACCAGGTTAAAACGAGGTAGGGTAAATAGTTACTGGGACCAGGTTAAGACTAGGTATGGTTAGTAGTTACTGGGACCAGGTTAGGACTAGATCGGGTTAGTAGTCAGTAGTTACTGGGACCAGGTTAGAACTTGGTAGGGTTAGTAGTTACTGGGACCAGGTTAGGACTATGTAGGGTTAGTAGTCAGTAGTTACTGGGACCAGGTTAGGACTAGGTAGGTTTAGTAGTCAGTAGTTACTGGGACCAGGTTAGAACTTGGTAGGGTTAGTGGTTACTGGGACCAGGTTAGGACTAGGTAGGGTTAGTAGTCAGTAGTTACTGGGACCAGGTTAGGACTAGGTAGGGTTAGTAGTTACTGGGACCAGGATAGGACTAGGTACGGTTAGCAGTCAGTAGTTACTGGGACCAGGTTAGAACTAGGTAGGGTTAGTAGTTACTGGGACCAGGTTAGGACTAGTTACGGTTAGTAGTTACTGGGACCAGGTTAGGACTAGGTAGTCTTAGTAGTTACTGGGACCAGGTTAGGATTAGGTAGGGTTAGTAGTCAGTAGTTACTGGGACCAGGTTAGGACTTGGCAGGGTTAGTAGTCAGTAGTTACTGGGACCAGGTTAGGACTAGGTAGGGTTAGTAGTTACTGGGACCAGGTTAGAACTAGGTAGGGTTAGTAGTTACTGGGACCAGGTTAGGACTAGGTACGGTTAATAGTTACTGGGACCAGGTTAGGACTAGGTAGGGTTAGTAGTTACTGGGACCAGGTTAGGATTAGGTAGGGTTAGTAGTCAGTAGTTACTGGGACCAGGTTAGGACTTGGCAGGGTTAGTAGTCAGTAGTTACTGGGACCAGGTTAGGACTAGGTAGGGTTAGTAGTTACTGGGACCAGGTTAGGACTAGGTAGGGTTAGTAGTTACTGTGACCAGGTTAGGACTAGGTAGGGTTAGTAGTTATTGGGACCAGGTTAGGACTAGGTAGGGTTAGCAGTCAGTAGTTACTGGGACCAGGTTAGAACTAGGTAGGGTTAATAGTTACTGGGACCAGGTTAGGACTAGGTAGGGTTAGTAGTTACTGGGACCAGGTTAGGACTAGGTAGGGTTAGTAGTTACTGGGACCAGGTTAGGACTAGATAGGGTTAGTAGTCAGTAGTTCCTGGGACCAGGTTAGAACTAGGTAGGGTTAGTAGTTA
This sequence comes from Salvelinus fontinalis, assembly GCF_029448725.1. Classification (NCBI taxonomy): domain Eukaryota; kingdom Metazoa; phylum Chordata; class Actinopteri; order Salmoniformes; family Salmonidae; genus Salvelinus; species Salvelinus fontinalis. The sequence goes on along the minus strand of NW_026602226.1, from coordinate 17,142 downwards.
CTGGGACCAGGTTAGGACTAGGTAGGGTTAGTAGTTACTGGGACCAGGTTACGACTAGGTAGTGTTAGCAGTCAGTAGTTACTGGGACCAGGTTAAAACTAGGTAGGGTTAATAGTTACTGGGACCAGGTTAAGACTAGGTAGTGTTAGTAGTTACTGGGACCAGGTTAGGACTAGATAGGGTTAGTAGTCAGTAGTTACTGGGACCAGGTTAGGACTAGGTAGGGTTAGTAGTTACTGGGACCAGGTTAGGACTAGGTAGGGTTAGTAGTTACTGGGACCAGGTTAGGACTAGGTAGGGTTAGCAGTCAGTAGTTACTGGGACCAGGTTAGAACTAGGTAGGGTTAATAGTTACTGGGACCAGGTTAGGACTAGGTAGGGTTAGTAGTTACTGGGACCAGGTTAGGACTAGGTAGGGTTAGTAGTTACTGGGACCAGGTTAGGACTAGATAGGGTTAGTAGTCAGTAGTTCCTGGGACCAGGTTAGAACTAGGTAGGGTTAGTAGTTACTGGGACCAGGTTAGGACTAGGTAGGGTTAGTAGTTACTGGGACCAGGTTACGACTAGGTAGGGTTAGCAGTCAGTAGTTACTGGGACCAGGTTAAAACTAGGTAGGGTTAATAGTTACTGGGACCAGGTTAAGACTAGGTAGGGTTAGTAGTTACTGGGACCAGGTTAGGACTAGATAGGGTTAGTAGTCAGTAGTTACTGGGACCAGGTTAGAACTAGGTAGGGTTAGTAGTTACTGGGACCAGGTTAGGACTATGTAGGGTTAGTAGTCAGTAGTTACTGGGACCAGGTTAGGACTTGGTAGTTGTAGTAGTTACTGGGACCAGGTTAGGACTAGGTAGGGTTAGTAGTTACTGGGACCAGGTTAGGACTAGGTAGGGTTAGTAGTTACTGGGACCAGGTTAGAACTAGGTAGGGTTAGTAGTTACTGGGACAAGGTTAGAACTAGGTAGGGTTAGTAGTTACTGGGACCAGGTTAGGACTAGGTAGGGATAGTAGTCAGTAGTTACTGGGACCAGGTTAGAACTAGGTAGGGTTAATAGTTACTGGGACCAGGTTAGGACGAGGTAGGGTTAGTAGTTACTGGGACCAGGCTAGGACTAGGTAGGGTTAGTAGTTACTGGGACCAGGTTAGGACTAGGTAGGGTCAGTAGTTACTGGGACCAGGTTAGGACTTGGTAGGGTTAGTAGTTACTGGGACCAGGTTAGGACTAGGTAGGGTTAGTAGTTACTGGGACCAGGTTAGGACTAGGTAGGGTTAGTAGTTACTGGGACCAGGTTAGGACTAGGTAGGTTTAGTAGTTACTGTGAACAGGTTAGGACTAGGTAGGGTTAGTAGTTACTGGGACCAGGTTAGGACTAGGTAGGGTTAGCAGTCAGTAGTTACTGGGACCAGGTTAGGACTAGGTAGGGTTAGTAGTTACTGGGACCAGGTTAGGACTAGGTAGGGTTAGTAGTTACTGTGACCAGGTTAGGACTAGGTAGGGTTAATAGTTACTGGGACCAGGTTAGGACTAGATAGGGTTAGTAGTCAGTACTTACTGGGACCAGGTTAAGACTAGGTAGGGTTAGTAGTTACTGGGACCAGGTTAGGACTAGATAGGGTTAGTAGTCAGTAGTTACTGGGACCAGGTTAGGACTAGGTAGGGTTAGTAGTTACTGGGACCAGGTTAGGACTAGGTAGGGTTAGTAGTCAGTAGTTACTGGGACCAGGTTAGGACTTGGTAGGGTTAGTAGTTACTGGGACCAGGTTAGGACTAGGTAGGGTTAGTAGTCAGTAGTTACTGGGACCAGGTTAGGACTAGGTAGGGTTAGTAGTTACTGGGACCAGGTTAGGACTAGATAGGGTTAGCAGTCAGTAGTTACTGGGACCAGGTTAGAGCTAGGTAGGGTTAGTAGTTACTGGGACCAGGTTAGGACTAGGTACGGTTAGCAGTTACTGGGACCAGGTTAGGACTAGGTAGGGTTAGTAGTTACTGGGACCAGGTTAGGACTAGGTAGGGTTAGTAGTCAGTAGTTACATGGACCAGGTTAGAACTATGTAGGTTTAGTAGTTAATGGGAACAGGTTAGGATTAGGTAGGGTTAGTAGTCAGTAGTTACTGGGACCAGGTTAGGACTTGGCAGGGTTAGTAGTTACTGGGACAAGGTTACGACTAGGTAGGGTTAGCAGTCAGTAGTTACTGGGACCAGGTTAAAACGAGGTAGGGTTAATAGTTACTGGGACCAGGTTAAGACTAGGTAGGGTTAGTAGTTACTGGGACCAGGTTAGGACTAGATAGGGTTAGTAGTCAGTAGTTACTGGGACCAGGTTAGAACTAGGTAGGGTTAGTAGTTACTGGGACCAGGTTAGGACTATGTAGGGTTAGCAGTCAGTAGTTACTGGGACCAGGTTAGGACTAGGTAGGTTTAGTAGTCAGTAGTTACTGGGACCAGGTTAGAACTTGGTAGGGTTAGTGGTTACTGGGACCAGGTTAGGACTAGGTAGGGTTAGTAGTCAGTAGTTACTGGGACCAGGTTAGGACTAGGTAGGGTTAGTAGTTACTAGGACCAGGTTAGGACTAGGTACGGTTAGTAGTTACTGGGACCAGGTTAGGACTAGGTAGTCTTAGTAGTTACTGGGACCAGGTTAGGATTAGGTAGGGTTAGTAGTCAGTAGTTACTGGGACCAGGTTAGGACTTGGCAGGGTTAGTAGTCAGTAGTTACTTGGACCAGGTTAGGACTAGCTAGGGTTAGTAGTTACTGGGACCAGGTTAGGACTAGGTAGGGTTAGTAGTTACTGGGACCAGGTTAGGACTAGGTAGGGTTAGTAGTTATTGGGACCAGGTTACGATTAGGTAGGGTTAGCAGTCAGTAGTTACTGGGACCAGGTTAGAACTAGGTAGGGTTAATAGTTACTGGGACCAGGTTAGGACTAGGTAGGGTTAGTAGTTACTGGGACCAGGTTAGGACTAGGTAGGGTTAGTAGTTACTGGGACCAGGTTAGGACTAGATAGGGTTAGTAGTCAGTAGTTACTGGGACCAGGTTAGAACTAGGTAGGGTTAGTAGTTACTGGGACCAGGTTAGGACTAGATAGGGTTAGTAGTTACTGGGACCAGGTTACGACTAGGTAGGGTTAGCAGTCAATAGTTACTGGGACCAGGTTAGAACTAGTTAGGGTTAGTAGTTACTGGGACCAGGTTAGGACTAGATAGGGTTAGTAGTCAGTAGTTACTGGGATCAGGTTAGAACTAGGTAGGGTTAGTAGTTACTGGGACCAGGTTAGGACTAGGTAGGGATAGTAGTCAGTAGTTACTGGGACCAGGTTAGAACTAGGTAGGGTTAATAGTTACTGGGACCAGGTTAGGACGAGGTAGGGTTAGTAGTTACTGGGACCAGGTTAGGACTAGGTAGGGTTAGTAGTTACTGGGACCAGGTTAGGACTAGGTAGGGTCAGTAGTTACTGGGACCAGGTTAGGACTAGGTAGGGTTAGTAGTTACTGGGACCAGGTTAGGACTAGGTAGGGTTAGTAGTTACTGGGACCAGGTTAGGACTAGGTAGGGTTAGTAGTTACTGGGACCAGGTTAGGACTAGGTAGGTTTAGTAGTTACTGGGACCAGGTTAGGACTAGGTAGGGTTAGTAGTTACTGGGACCAGGTTAGGACTAGGTAGGGTTAGCAGTCAGTAGTTACTGGGACCAGGTTAGAACTAGGTAGGGTTAATAGTTACTGGGACCAGGTTAGGACTAGGTAGGGTTAGTAGTTACTGGGACCAGGTCAGGACTAGGTAGGGTTAGTAGTTACTGGGACCAGGTTAGGACTAGGTCAGGTTAGTAGTTAATGGGACCAGGTTAGGACTAGGTAGGGTTAATAGTTAGTAGTTACTGGGACCAGGTTAGGACTAGGTAGGGTTAGTAGTTAGTAGTTATTGGGACCAGGTTAGGACTAGGTAGGGTTAGTAGTTAGTAGTTATTGGGACCAGGTTAGGACTAGGTAGGGTTAGTAGTTACTGGGACCAGGTTAGGACTAGGTAGGGTTAGTAGTTACTGGGACCAGGTTAGGACTAGGTAGAGTTAGTAGTTACTGGGACAAGGTTAGGACTTGGTAGGGTTAGTAGTTACTGGGACCAGGTTAGGACTAGGTAGGGTTAGTAGTTACTGGGACCAGGTTAGGACTAGGTAGGGTTAGTAGTTACTGGGACCAGGTTAGGACTAGGTAGTGTTAGTAGTTACTGGGACCAGGTTAGGACTAGGTAGGGTTAGTAGTTACTGGGACCAGGTTAGGACTAGGTAGGGTTATTAGTCATCAGTTACTGGGACCAGGTTAGAACTAGGTATGGTTAATAGTTACTGGGACCAGGTTAGGACAAGGTAGGGTTAGTAGTTACTGGGACCAGGTTAGGACTAGGTAGGGTTAGTAGTTACTGGGACCAGGTTAGGACTAGATAGGGTTAGTAGTCAGTAGTTACTGGGACCAGGTTAGGACTTGGTAGGGTTAGTAGTTACTGGGACCAGGTTAGGACTAGGTAGGGTTAGTAGTCAGTAGGTACTGGGACCAGGTTAGGACTAGGTAGGGTTAGTAGTTACTGGGACCAGGTTAGGACTAGGTACGGTTAGCAGTCTGTAGTTACTGGGACCAGGTTAGAACTAGGTAGGGTTAGTAGTTACTGGGACAAGTTTAGGACTAGGTACGTTTAGCAGTTACTGGGACCAGGTTAGGATTAGGTAGGGTTAGTAGTTACTGGGACCAGGTTAGGACTAGGTAGGGTTAGTGGTCAGTAGTTACATGGACCAGGTTAGAACTATGTAGGGTTATTAGTTACTGGGACCAGGTTAGGACTAGGTAGGGTTAGTAGTTAATGGGACCGGGTTAGGATTAGGTAGGGTTAGTAGTCAGTAGTTACTGGGACAAGGTTAGGACTTGGCAGGGTTAGTAGTCAGTAGTTACTGGGACCAGGTTAGGACTTGGTAGGGTTAGTAGTTACTGGGACCAGGTTAGGACTAGGTGGGGTTGGTAATTACTGGGACCAGGTTACGACTAGGTAGGGTTAGCAGTCAGTAGTTACTGGGACCAGGTTAAAACTAGGTAGGGTTAATAGTTACTGGGACCAGGTTAAGACTAGGTAGGGTTAGTAGTTACTGGGACCAGGTTAGGACTAGATAGGGTTAGTAGTCAGTAGTTACTGGGACCAGGTTAGAACTAGGTAGGGTTAGTAGTTACTGCGACCAGGTTAGGACTATGTAGGGTTAGTAGTCAGTAGTTACTGGGACCAGGCTAGGACTTGGTAGGGTTAGTAATCAGTAGTTACTGGGACCAGGTTAGGACTTGGTAGGGTGAGTAGTTACTGGGACCAGGTTAGGACTAGGTAGGGTTAGTAGTCAGTAGTTACTGGGACCAGGTTAGGACTAGGTAGGGTTAGTAGTTACTGGGACCAGGTTAGGACTAGGTATGGTTAGCAGTCAGTAGTTACTGGGACCAGGTTAAAACTAGGTAGGGTTAGTAATCAGTAGTTACAAGGACCAGGTTAGGACTAGGTAGGGTTAGTAGTTACTGGGACCAGGTTAGGACTTGGTAGGGTTAGTAGTTACTTGGACCAGGTTAGGACTAGGTAGGGTTAGTAGTTACTGGGACCAGGTTAGGACTAGGTAGGTTTAGTAGTTACTGGGACCAGGTTAGGACTAGGTAGGGTTAGTAGTTACTGGGACCAGGTCAGGACTAGGTAGGGTTAGCAGTCAGTAGTTACTGGGAACTGGTTAGAACTAGGTAGGGTTAATAGTTACTGGGACCAGGTTAGGACTAGGTAGGGTTAGTAGTTACTGGGACCAGGTTAGGACTAGGTAGGGTTAGTAGTTACTGGGACCAGGTCAGGACTAGGTAGGGTTATTAGTTACTGGGACCAGGTTAGGACTAGGTAGGGTTAGTAGTTACTGGGACCAGGTCAGGACTAGGTAGGGTTATTAGTTACTGGGACCAGGTTAGGACTAGGTAGGGTTAGTAGTCAGTAGTTACTGGGACCAGGTTAGGACTAGGTAGGGTTAGTAGTTACTGGGACCAGGTTAGGACTAGGTACGGTTAGCAGTCAGTAGTTTTTGGGACCAGGTTAGAACTAGGTAGGGTTAGTAGTTACTGGGACCAGGTTAGGACTAGGTACGGTTAGTAGTTACTGGGACCAGGTTAGGACTAGGTAGGGTTAGTTGTCAGTAGTTACATGGACCATGTTAGAACTATGTAGGGTTATTAGTTACTGGGACCAGGTTAGGACTAGGTAGGGTTAGTAGTTACTGGGAACAGGTTAGGATTAGGTAAGGTTAGTAGTCAGTAGTTACTGGGACCAGGTTAGGACTTGGCAGGGTTAGTAGTCAGTAGTTACTGGGACCAGGTTAGGACTTGGTATGGTTAGTAGTTACTGGGACCAGGTTAGGACTAGGTAGGGTTAGTAGTTATTGGGACCAGGTTAGGACTAGATAGGGTTAGTAGTCAGTAGTTACTGGGACCAGGTTAGAACTAGGTAGGGTTAGTAGTTACTGGGACCAGGTTAGGACTATGTAGGGTTAGTAGTCAGTAGTTACTGGGACCAGGTTAGGACTAGGTAGGGTTAGTAGTCAGTAGTTACTGGGACCAGGTTAGGACTTGGTAGGGTTAGTAGTTACTGGGACCAGGTTAGGACTAGGTACGGTTAGCAGTCAGTAGTTACTGGGACCAGGTTAGAACTAGGTAGGGTTAGTAGTTACTGGGACCAGGTTAGGACTAGGTACGGTTAGTAGTTACTGGTTCCAGGTTAGGACTAGGTAGGGTTAGTAGTCACTGGGACCAGGTTACGACTAGGAAGGGTTAGCAGTCAGTAGTTACTGGGACCAGGTTAAAACTAGGTAGGGTTAGTAGTTACTTGGACCAGGTTAGGACTAGGTAGGGTTAGTAGTTACTGGGACCAGGTTAGGACTAGGTAGGTTTAGTAGTTACTGGGACCAGGTTAGGACTAGGTAGGGTTAGTAGTTACTGGGACCAGGTCAGGACTAGGTAGGGTTAGTAGTTACTGGGACCAGGTTAGGACTAGGTAGGGTTATTAGTCATCAGTTACTGGGACCAGGTTAGAACTAGGTATGGTTAATAGTTACTGGGACCAGGTTAGGACTAGGTAGGGTTAGTAGTTACTGGGACCAGGTTAGGACTAGGTAGGGTTAGTAGTTACTGGGACCAGGTTAGGACTAGATAGGGTTAGTAGTCAGTAGTTACTGGGACCAGGTTAGGACTTGGTAGGGTTAGTAGTTACTGGGACCAGGTTAGGACTAGGTAGGGTTAGTAGTCAGTAGGTACTGGGACCAGGTTAGGACTAGGTAGGGTTAGTAGTTACTGGGACCAGGTTAGGACTAGGTACGGTTAGCAGTCTGTAGTTACTGGGACCAGGTTAGAACTAGGTAGGGTTAGTAGTTACTGGGACAAGTTTAGGACTAGGTACGTTTAGCAGTTACTGGGACCAGGTTAGGATTAGGTAGGGTTAGTAGTTACTGGGACCAGGTTAGGACTAGGTAGGGTTAGTGGTCAGTAGTTACATGGACCAGGTTAGAACTATGTAGGGTTATTAGTTACTGGGACCAGGTTAGGACTAGGTAGGGTTAGTAGTTAATGGGACCAGGTTAGGATTAGGTAGGGTTAGTAGTCAGTAGTTACTGGGACAAGGTTAGGACTTGGCAGGGTTAGTAGTCAGTAGTTACTGGGACCAGGTTAGGACTTGGTAGGGTTAGTAGTTACTGGGACCAGGTTAGGACTAGGTGGGGTTGGTAATTACTGGGACCAGGTTACGACTAGGTAGGGTTAGCAGTCAGTAGTTACTGGGACCAGGTTAAAACTAGGTAGGGTTAATAGTTACTGGGACCAGGTTAAGACTAGGTAGGGTTAGTAGTTACTGGGACCAGGTTAGGACTAGATAGGGTTAGTAGTCAGTAGTTACTGGGACCAGGTTAGAACTAGGTAGGGTTAGTAGTTACTGCGACCAGGTTAGGACTATGTAGGGTTAGTAGTCAGTAGTTACTGGGACCAGGCTAGGACTTGGTAGGGTTAGTAATCAGTAGTTACTGGGACCAGGTTAGGACTTGGTAGGGTGAGTAGTTACTGGGACCAGGTTAGGACTAGGTAGGGTTAGTAGTCAGTAGTTACTGGGACCAGGTTAGGACTAGGTAGGGTTAGTAGTTACTGGGACCAGGTTAGGACTAGGTATGGTTAGCAGTCAGTAGTTACTGGGACCAGGTTAAAACTAGGTAGGGTTAGTAATCAGTAGTTACAAGGACCAGGTTAGGACTAGGTAGGGTTAGTAGTTACTGGGACCAGGTTAGGACTTGGTAGGGTTAGTAGTTACTTGGACCAGGTTAGGACTAGGTAGGGTTAGTAGTTACTGGGACCAGGTTTGGACTAGGTAGGTTTAGTAGTTACTGGGACCAGGTTAGGACTAGGTAGGGTTAGTAGTTACTGGGACCAGGTCAGGACTAGGTAGGGTTAGCAGTCAGTAGTTACTGGGAACTGGTTAGAACTAGGTAGGGTTAATAGTTACTGGGACCAGGTTAGGACTAGGTAGGGTTAGTAGTTACTGGGACCAGGTTAGGACTAGGTAGGGTTAGTAGTTACTGGGACCAGGTCAGGACTAGGTAGGGTTATTAGTTACTGGGACCAGGTTAGGACTAGGTCAGGTTAGTAGTTACTGGGACCAGGTTAGGACTAGGTAGGGTTAATAGTTAGTAGTTACTGGGACCAGGTTAGGACTAGGTAGGGTTAGTAGTTAGTAGTTATTGGGACCAGGTTAGGACTAGGTAGGGTTAGTAGCTAGTAGTTATTGGGACCAGGTTAGGACTAGGTAGGGTTAGTAATCAGTAGTTACAAGGACCAGTTTAGGACTAGGTAGGGTTAGTAGTTAATGGGACCAGGTTAGGACTTGGTAGGGTTAGTAGTTACTGGGACCAGGTTAGGACTAGGTAGGGTTAGTAGTTCCTGGGACCAGGTTAGGACTAGGTAGGGTTAGTAGTCAGTAGTTACTGGGACCAGGTTAGGACTAGGTAGGGTTAGTAGTTACTGGGACCAGGTTAGGACTAGGTAGGGTTAGTAGTCAGTAGGTACTGGAACCAGGTTAGGACTTGGTAGGGTTAGTAGTTACTGGGACCAGGTTAGGACTAGGTAGGGTTAGTAGTCAGTAGTTACTGGGACCAGGTTAGGACTAGGTAGGGTTAGTAGTTACTGGGACCAGGTTAGGACTAGGTACGGTTAGCAGTCAGTAGTTTTTGGGACCAGGTTAGAACTAGGTAGGGTTAGTAGTTACTGGGACCAGGTTAGGACTAGGTACGGTTAGTAGTTACTGGGACCAGGTTAGGACTAGGTAGGGTTAGTTGTCAGTAGTTACATGGACCATGTTAGAACTATGTAGGGTTATTAGTTACTGGGACCAGGTTAGGACTAGGTAGGGTTAGTAGTTACTGGGAACAGGTTAGGATTAGGTAAGGTTAGTAGTCAGTAGTTACTGGGACCAGGTTAGGACTTGGCAGGGTTAGTAGTCAGTAGTTACTGGGACCAGGTTAGGACTTGGTATGGTTAGTAGTTACTGGGACCAGGTTAGGACTAGGTAGGGTTAGTAGTTATTGGGACCAGGTTAGGACTAGATAGGGTTAGTAGTCAGTAGTTACTGGGACCAGGTTAGAACTAGGTAGGGTTAGTAGTTACTGGGACCAGGTTAGGACTATGTAGGGTTAGTAGTCAGTAGTTACTGGGACCAGGTTAGGACTAGGTAGGGTTAGTAGTCAGTAGTTACTGGGACCAGGTTAGGACTTGGTAGGGTTAGTAGTTACTGGGACCAGGTTAGGACTAGGTACGGTTAGCAGTCAGTAGTTACTGGGACCAGGTTAGAACTAGGTAGGGTTAGTAGTTACTGGGACCAGGTTAGGACTAGGTACGGTTAGTAGTTACTGGTTCCAGGTTAGGACTAGGTAGGGTTAGTAGTCACTGGGACCAGGTTACGACTAGGAAGGGTTAGCAGTCAGTAGTTACTGGGACCAGGTTAAAACTAGGTAGGGTTAGTAGTTACTTGGACCAGGTTAGGACTAGGTAGGGTTAGTAGTTACTGGGACCAGGTTAGGACTAGGTAGGTTTAGTAGTTACTGGGACCAGGTTAGGACTAGGTAGGGTTAGTAGTTACTGGGACCAGGTCAGGACTAGGTAGGGTTAGCAGTCAGTAGTTACTGGGAACTGGTTAGAACTAGGTAGGGTTAATAGTTACTGGGACCAGGTTAGGACTAGGTAGGGTTAGTAGTTACTGGGACCAGGTTAGGACTAGGTAGGGTTAGTAGTTACTGGGACCAGGTTAGGACTAGGTAGGGTTAGTAGTTACTGGGACCAGGTTAGGACTAGGTAGGGTTAGCGGTTAGTAGTTACTGGGACCAGGTTAATAAAACTAGGTAGGGTTAGTAATCAGTAGTTACAAGGACCAGGTTAGGACTAGGTAGGGTTAGTAGTTACTGGCACCAGGTTAGGACTTGGTAGGGTTAGTAGTTACTGGGACCAGGTTAGGACTAGGTAGGGTTAGTAGTTACTGTGACCAGGTTAGGACTAGGTAGGGTTAGTAGTTACTGGGACCAGGTTAGGACTAGGTAGGGTTAGTAGTTACTGGGACCAGGTTAGGACTAGGTAGGGTTAGCGGTTAGTAGTTACTGGGACCAGGTTAGGACTAGGTAGGGTTAGCAGTCAGTAGTTACTGGGACCAGGTTAGAACTAGGTAGGGTTAATAGTTACTGGGACCAGGTTAGGACTAGGTAGGGTTAGTAGTTACTGGGACCAGGTCAGGACTAGGTAGGGTTAGTAGTTACTGGGACAAGGTTAGGACTAGGTCAGGTTAGTAGTTAATGGGACCAGGTTAGGACTAGGTAGGGTTAATAGTTAGTAGTTACTGGGACCAGGTTAGGACTAGGTAGGGTTAGTAGTTAGTAGTTATTGGGACTAGGTTAGGACTATGTAGGGTTAGTAGCTAGTAGTTATTGGGTCAAGGTTAGGACTAGGTAGGGTTAGTAATCAGTAGTTACAAGGACCAGGTTAAGACTAGGTAGGGTTAGTAGTTACTGGGACCAGGTTAGGACTTGGTAGTGTTAGTAGTTACTGGGACCAGGTTAGGACTAGGTAGGGTTAGTAGTTACTGGGACCATTTTAGGACTAGGTAGGGTTAGTAGTTACTGGGACCAGGTTAGGACTAGGTAGGGTTAGCAGTTACTGGGACCAGGTTAGGACTAGGTAGGGTTAGTAGTTACTGGGACCAGGTTAGGACTAGATAGGGTTAGTAGTTACTGGGACCAGGTTAGGACGAGGTAGGGTTAGTAGTTACTGGGACCAGGTTAGGACTAGGTAGGGTTAGTAGTTACTGGGACCAGGTTAGGACTAGGTAGGGTCAGTAGTTACTGGGACCAGGTTAGGACTTGGTAGGGTTAGTAGTTACTGGGACCAGGTTAGGTCTAGGTAGGGTTAGTAGTTACTGGGACCAGGTTAGGACTAGGTAGGGTTAGTAGTTGCTGGGACCAGGTTAGGACTAGGTAGGTTTAGTAGTTACTGGGACCAGGTTAGGACTAGGTAGGGTTAGTAGTTACTGGAACCAGGTTAGGACTAGGTAGGGTTAGCAGTCAGTAGTTACTGGGACCAGGTTAGAACTAGGTAGGGTTAATAGTTACTGGGACCAGGTTAGGACTAGGTAGGGTTAGTAGTTACTGGGACCAGGTCAGGACTAGGTAGGGTTAGTAGTTACTGGGACCAGGTTAGGACTAGGTCAGGTTAGTAGTTAATGGGACCAGGTTAGGACTAGGTGGGGTTAATAGTTAGTAGTTACTGGGACCAGGTTAGGACTAGGTAGGGTTAGTAGTTAGTAGTTATTGGGACCAGGTTAGGACTAGGTAGGGTTAGTAGTTACTGGGACCAGGTTAGGACTAGGTAGGGTTAGTAGTTACTGGGACCAGGTTAGGACTAGGTAGGGTTAGTAGTTACTGGGACCAGGTTAGGACTAGGTAGGGTTAGTAGTTACTGGGACCAGGTTAGGACTTGGTAGGGTTAGTAGTTACTGGGACCAGGTTAGGACTAGGTAGGGTTAGTAGTTACTGGGATCAGGTTAGGACTAGGTAGGGTTAGTAGTTAGTAGTTATTGGGACCAGGTTAGGACTAGGTAGGGTTAGTAGTTAGTAGTTATTGGGACCAGGTTAGGACTAGGTAGGGTTAGTAGTTACTGGGACCAGGTTAGGACTAGGTAGGGTTAGTAGTTACTGGGACCAGGTTAGGACTAGGTAGGGTTAGTAGTTACTGGGACCAGGTTAGGACTAGGTAGGGTTAGTAGTTACTGGGACCAGGTTAGGACTTGGTAGGGTTAGTAGTTACTGGGACCAGGTTAGGACTAGGTAGGGTTAGTAGTTACTGGGACCAGGTTAGGACTAGGTAGGGTTAGTAGTTACTGGGACCAGGTTAGGACTAGGTAGGGTTAGCAGTCATCAGTTACTGGGACCAGGTTAGAACTAGGTATGGTTAATAGTTACTGGGACCAGGTTAGGACTAGGTAGGGTTAGTAGTTACTGGGACCAGGTTAGGACTAGATAGGGTTAGTAGTCAGTAGTTACTGGGACCAGGTTAGGACTTGGTAGGGTTAGTAGTTACTGGGACCAGGTTAGGACTAGGTAGGGTTAGTATTCAGTAGTTACTGGGACCAGGTTAGGACTAGGTAGGGTTAGTAGTTACTGGGACCAGGTTAGGACTAGGTACGGTTAGCAGTCTGTAGTTACTGGGACCAGGTTAGAACTAGGTAGGGTTAGTAGTTACTGGGACCAGTTTAGGACTAGGTACGTTTAGCAGTTACTGGGACCAGGTTAGGACTAGGTAGGGTTAGTAGTTACTGGGACCAGGTTAGGACTAGGTAGGGTTAGCAGTCATCAGTTACTGGGACCAGGTTAGAACTAGGTATGGTTAATAGTTACTGGGACCAGGTTAGGACTAGGTAGGGTTAGTAGTTACTGGGACCAGGTTAGGACTAGATAGGGTTAGTAGTCAGTAGTTACTGGGACCAGGTTAGGACTTGGTAGGGTTAGTAGTTACTGGGACCAGGTTAGGACTAGGTAGGGTTAGTATTCAGTAGTTACTGGGACCAGGTTAGGACTAGGTAGGGTTAGTAGTTACTGGGACCAGGTTATGACTAGGTACGGTTAGCAGTCTGTAGTTACTGGGACCAGGTTAGAACTAGGTAGGGTTAGTAGTTACTGGGACCAGTTTAGGACTAGGTACGTTTAGCAGTTACTGGGACCAGGTTTGGACTAGGTAGGGTTAGTAGTTACTGGGACCAGGTTAGGACTAGGTAGGGTTAGTAGTCAGTAGTTACATGGACCAGGTTAGAACTATGTAGGGTTATTAGTTACTGGGACCAGGTTTGGACTAGGTAGGGTTAGTAGTTACTGGGACCAGATTAGGATTAGGTAGGGTTAGTAGTCAGTAGTTACTGGGACCAGGTTAGGACTTGGCAGGGTTAGTAGTCAGTAGTTACTGCGACCAGGTTAGGACTTGGTAGGGTTAGTAGTTACTGGGACCAGGTTAGGACTAGGTAGGGTTGGTAGTTACTGGGACCAGGTTACGACTAGGTAGGGTTAGCAGTCAGTAGTTACTGGGACCAGGTTAAAACTAGTTAGGGTTAATAGTTACTGGGACCAGGTTAAGACTAGGTAGGGTTAGTACTTACTGGGACCAGGTTAGGACTAGATAGGGTTAGTAGTCAGTAGTTACTGGGACCAGGTTAGAACTAGGTAGGGTTAGTAGTTACTGCGACCAGGTTAGGACTATGTAGGGTTAGTAGTCAGTAGTTACTGGGACCAGGTTAGGACTAGGTAGGGTTAGTAGTCATTAGTTACTGGGACCAGGTTAGGACTTGGTAGGGTTAGTAGTTACTGGGACCAGGTTAGGACTAGGTAGGTTTAGTAGTCAGTAGTTACTGGGACCAGGTTAGGACTAGGTAGGGTTAATAGTTACTGGGACCAGGTTATGACTAGGTACGGTTAGCAGTCAGTAGTTACTGGGACCAGGTTAAAACTAGGTAGGGTTAGTAATCAGTAGTTACAAGGACCAGGTTAGGACTAGGTAGGGTTAGTAGTTACTGGGACCAGGTTAGGACTTGGTAGGGTTAGTAGTTACTGGGACCAGGTTAGGACTAGGTAGGGTTAGTAGTTACTGGGACCAGGTTAGGACTAGGTAGGGTTAGTAGTTACTGGGACCAGGTTAGGACTAGGTAGGGTTAGTAGTTACTGGGACCAGGTCAGGACTAGGTAGGGTTAGCAGTCAGTAGTTACTGGGAACTGGTTAGAACTAGGTAGGGTTAATAGTTACTGGGACCAGGTTAGAACTAGGTAGGGTTAGTAGTTACTGGGACCAGGTTAGGACTAGGTAGGGTTAATAATTAGTTGTTACTGGGACCAGGTTAGGACTAGGTAGGGTTAGTAGTTAGTAGTTATTGGGACCAGGTTAGGACTAGGTAGGGTTAGTAGCTAGTAGTTATTGGGACCAGGTTAGGACTAGGTAGGGTTAGTAATCAGTAGTTACAAGGACCAGGTTAGGACTAGGTAGGGTTAGTAGTTACTGGGACCAGGTTAGGACTAGGTACGGTTAGTAGTCAGTAGGTACTGGAACCAGGTTAGGACTTGGTAGGGTTAGTAGTTACTGGGACCAGGTTAGGACTAGGTAGGGTTAGTAGTCAGTAGTTACTGGGACCAGGTTAGGACTAGGTAGGGTTAGTAGTTACTGGGACCAGGTTAGGACTAGGTAGGGTTAGTAGTTACTGGGACCAGGTTAGGACTAGGTAGGGTTAGTAGTCAGTAGTTACTGGGACCAGGTTAGGACTAGGTAGGGTTAGTAGTTACTGGGTTAGTAGTTAGTAGTTACTGGGACCAGGTTAGGACTAGGTACGGTTAGCAGTCAGTAGTTTTTGGGACCAGGTTAGAACTAGGTAGGGTTAGTAGTTACTGGGACCAGGTTAGGACTAGGTACGGTTAGTAGTTACTGGGACCAGGTTAGGACTAGGTAGGGTTAGTTGTCAGTAGTTACATGGACCATGTTAGAACTATGTAGGGTTATTAGTTACTGGGACCAGGTTAGGACTAGGTAGGGTTAGTAGTTACTGGGAACAGGTTAGGATTAGGTAAGGTTAGTAGTCAGTAGTTACTGGGACCAGGTTAGGACTTGGCAGGATTAGTAGTCAGTAGTTACTGGGACCAGGTTAGGACTTGGTATGGTTAGTAGTTACTGGGACCAGGTTAGGACTAGGTAGGGTTAGTAGTTATTGGGACCAGGTTAGGACTATGTAGGGTTAGTAGTCAGTAGTTACTGGGACCAGGTTAGGACTAGGTAGGGTTAGTAGTCAGTAGTTACTGGGACCAGGTTAGGACTTGGTAGGGTTAGTAGTTACTGGGACCAGGTTAGGACTAGGTACGGTTAGCAGTCAGTAGTTACTGGGACCAGGTTAGAACTAGGTAGGGTTAGTAGTTACTGGGACCAGGTTAGGACTAGGTACGGTTAGTAGTTACTGGTTCCAGGTTAGGACTAGGTAGGGTTAGTAGTCACTGGGACCAGGTTACGACTAGGAAGGGTTAGCAGTCAGTAGTTACTGGGACCAGGTTAAAACTAGGTAGGGTTAGTAATCAGTAGTTACAAGGACCAGGTTAGGACTAGGTAGGGTTAGTAGTTACTGGGACCAGGTTAGGACTTGGTAGTGTTAGTAGTTACTGGGACCAGGTTAGGACTAGGTAGGGTTAGTAGTTCCTGGGACCAGGTTAGGACTAGGTAGGGTTAGTAGTCAGTAGTTACTGGGACCAGGTTAGGACTAGGTAGGGTTAGTAGTTACTGGGACCAGGTTAGGACTAGGTAGGGTTAGTAGTCAGTAGGTACTGGAACCAGGTTAGGACTTGGTAGGGTTAGTAGTTACTGGGACCAGGTTAGGACTAGGTAGGGTTAGTAGTCAGTAGTTACTGGGACCAGGTTAGGACTAGGTAGGGTTAGTAGTTACTGGGACCAGGTTAGGACTAGGTACGGTTAGCAGTCAGTAGTTTTTGGGACCAGGTTAGAACTAGGTAGGGTTAGTAGTTACTGGGACCAGGTTAGGACTAGGTACGGTTAGTAGTTACTGGGACCAGGTTAGGACTAGGTAGGGTTAGTTGTCAGTAGTTACATGGACCATGTTAGAACTATGTAGGGTTATTAGTTACTGGGACCAGGTTAGGACTAGGTAGGGTTAGTAGTTACTGGGAACAGGTTAGGATTAGGTAAGGTTAGTAGTCAGTAGTTACTGGGACCAGGTTAGGACTTGGCAGGGTTAGTAGTCAGTAGTTACTGGGACCAGGTTAGGACTTGGTATGGTTAGTAGTTACTGGGACCAGGTTAGGACTAGGTAGGGTTAGTAGTTATTGGGACCAGGTTAGGACTAGATAGGGTTAGTAGTCAGTAGTTACTGGGACCAGGTTAGAACTAGGTAGGGTTAGTAGTTACTGGGACCAGGTTAGGACTATGTAGGGTTAGTAGTCAGTAGTTACTGGGACCAGGTTAGGACTAGGTAGGGTTAGTAGTCAGTAGTTACTGGGACCAGGTTAGGACTTGGTAGGGTTAGTAGTTACTGGGACCAGGTTAGGACTAGGTACGGTTAGCAGTCAGTAGTTACTGGGACCAGGTTAGAACTAGGTAGGGTTAGTAGTTACTGGGACCAGGTTAGGACTAGGTACGGTTAGTAGTTACTGGTTCCAGGTTAGGACTAGGTAGGGTTAGTAGTCACTGGGACCAGGTTACGACTAGGAAGGGTTAGCAGTCAGTAGTTACTGGGACCAGGTTAAAACTAGGTAGGGTTAGTAATCAGTAGTTACAAGGACCAGGTTAGGACTAGGTAGGGTTAGTAGTTACTGGCACCAGGTTAGGACTTGGTAGGGTTAGTAGTTACTGGGACCAGGTTAGGACTAGGTAGGGTTAGTAGTTACTGGGACCAGGTTAGGACTAGGTAGGGTTAGTAGTTACTGGGACCAGGTTAGGACTAGGTAGGGTTAGTAGTTACTGGGACCAGGTTAGGACTAGGTAGGGTTAGCGGTTAGTAGTTACTGGGACCAGGTTAGGACTAGGTAGGGTTAGCAGTCAGT
>NW_026602225.1:0-17500 GCF_029448725.1 Salvelinus fontinalis | reverse complement strand
CAGGGGCACAACAGGGGGCGCAACAGGGGCACAACAGGGGGCGCAGCAGGGGGCGCAACAGGGGCACAACAGGGGGCAAACACGCGCCTTGTCGATTCACGTCGTCTCCGGTGTAAGCTGGCCCGTAGAGAGGATACTAATATTGTCAGCGGCACACAAAGTCATCGTTATCCCCGTGCCGTGTGCTCTTCCCCGTTGCTCAGTGGACCCGATCAGTGGACCCAAGCCGCCATGGCCGTGCGTTTCACCGCTGCGCAGGTTCTAGAATAGATCTTCTCCAGCGTCGACCAAGAAGACTACTCTGATTCCGAGGAGGAGGAGGAGGAAGAGGTTTCGGAAGACAAAGACGGGGAGGAATACAACCCCGAGCACCAGGCCGACCAGGCGTCTTCACGCTCTTCGGAGGAAGCCCCGGAGGAAGCCCCCGGGGACGAACAAGAGGATGAACACGAGGAAGAGATCGCCTCAGCTCGAGCCCAAAGGGAGACGTTGCTGTCGAAAAACGGCAAAATCAAATGGTCCCCCGTGGCCTATGGCCGCCACAGGGCCCGAGTGATCTGCCACGCTGGGCCGGACGAGACTCCGGGCCCCACAGCCTATGCCGTGACTCACGCCTGCGACATCGCGTCCACCTTCCACCTGTTCGTCACACCGGATATAGAAAGGATCATTCTGGAAATGACAAATCTGCACGGGGCGAGAAAATACGGCGACGGCTGGCGAGCCATGGACGCCACCGACCTGCGTGCCTACGTAGGGCTGCTGATCCTAGCAGGCGTCTACAGGTCCCGAGGCGAGGCCGCGGCCAGCCTGTGGGACGCGGAGAGCGGCAGGACCGTGTTCCGAGCCACCATGCCGCTCAAGGTCTTTCACAAGTACTCGAGGCTGCTGCAATTCAATGATCGCCAGTCGAGACCCGCGAGACTCGCCATGATGGACAAACTCGCAGCCATACGAGAGGTCTGGGACCATTGGGAGGCGCGACTGCCAGCCCTCTACAACCCAGGGCCTGACGTGACAGTGGACGAGCAACTGGTTCCGTTCAGAGGTATTGTGTGTATGTGTGTATGTGTGTGTGTGTGTGTGTGTGTGTGTGTGTGTGTGTGTGTGTGTGTGTGTGTGTGTGTGTGTGTGTGTGTGTGTGTGTGTGTGTGTGTGTGTGTGTGTGTGTGTGTGTGTGTGTGTGTGTGTGTGTATAGAGAGGTAGCAGTAGTAGTAGCAGTAGTAGATGTGTATGTGTAACATAAACGCCGTTGTCCCCAAAGAGCCAGTAACGAGGCTAATCTCTTCTCCTCTTGCCAAAGGCCGCTGTCCTTTCCGTCAGTACATTCCCAGGAAGCCGGCGAAATACGGCATCAAGTCGTGGCCTGCGACGCCAAGTCCAGCTACGCTCGGAAGATGCAAGTGTACACCGGCAAGGTGGCCAGCGGTGTCCCCGAGAAGAACCAGGGGATGCGCGTCGTCCTCGATCTGACAATGGGACTGAGCGGTCGCAACGTCACCTGTGACAATTTCTTCACCTCCTACGAACTGGGACAGCGGCTCCTCGAGAGGAACGTCACGGCACGGTGCGAAAGAACAAGGCCGAGCTCCCGCCAGCGCTGCTCGAGTGCAAAGGAAGACAGGTCCTGTCCTCCAGGTTTGCCTTCACGCCCACCGCCACTCTAGTGTCCTACCTGGCGAAGAAAAATAAGAACGTGCTACTTCTGAGCACGCTGCACACAGAGGCCCACGTCGGCGATCACCGTGACAGGAAGTCATCCTAGACTACAACTGCACCTCCTTCCATCATTATATATCTCCACCTTCTCTCAACCCCTCCCTCCCTCCATCCTTCTATATCTCCACCTTCTCTCAACCACTCCCTCCCTCCATCCTTCTATATCTCCACCTTCTCTCAACCCCTCCCTCCCTCCATCCTTCTATATCTCCACCTTCTCTCAACCCCTCCCTCCCTCCATCCTTCTATATCTCCACCTCTCCTACCCCCTCTCACCCTCCATTCTTCTACAGCTCCACCTTCTTCTACCCCCTCCCTCCCTCCATCTTCACCTCCACCTTCTCCCATCCCCTACCTCCCTCCCTCCCTCCATCCATCCTTCTACACCTCCACCTTCTCTCAACCCCTCCCAACCTCCATCCTTCTATATCTCCACCTTCTCTCACCCCTCCCTCCATCCATCTTCACCTCCACCTTCTCCCACCCCCTCCCTTCCTCCCTCCATCCCTCCCTCCATCCTTCTATATCTCCACCTCTCATACTCCCTCCCTCCCTCCATCCTTCTGTATCTCCACCTTCTCTCAACCCCTCCCTCCCTCCATCCTTCTATATCTCCACCTTCTCCTACCCCCTCCCTCCCTCCCTCCATCTTCACCTCCACCTTCTCCCATCCCCTACCTCCCTCCCTCCCTCCATGCATCCTTCTACACCTCCACCTTCTCCCACCCCCTACCTCCCTCCCTCCCTCCCTCCATCCTTCCACACCTCCACCTTCTCTCAACCCCTCCCAACCTCCACCCTTCTATATCTTCACCTTCTCTCACCCCTCCCTCCATCCATCTTCACCTCCACCTTCTCCCACCCCCTCCCTTCCTCCCTCCATCCCACCCTCCATCCTTCTATATCTCCATCTTCTCTCAACCCCTCCCACCCTCCATCCTTCTATATTTACACCTTCTCTCACCCCCTCCCTCCCTCCCTCCTTCTATATCTCCACCTCTCCTACTTACCTCCCTCCCTCCATCATTATATATCTCCACCTTCTCCTACTCCCTCCCTCCCTCCATCCTTCTATATCTCCACCTTCTCCTACCCCCTACCTCCCTCCCTCCCTCCCTCCATCCTTCTACACCTCCACCTTCTCTCAACCCCTCCCACCCTCCATCCTTCTATATCTCCACCTTCTCTCACCCCTCCCTCCATCCATCTTCACCTCCACCTTCTCCCACCCCCTACCTCCCTCCCTCCCACCCTCCATCCTTCTATATCTTCACCTTCTCTCACCCCTCCCTCCATCCATCTTCACCTCCACCTTCTCCCACCCCCTCCCTTCCTCCCTCCATCCCTCCCTCCATCCTTCTACATCTCCACCTCTCCTACCCTCTCCCACCCTCCATCCTTCTATATCTCCATCTTCTCTCAACCCCTCCCTCCCTCCATCCTTCTATATCTCCACCTCTCCTACCCCCTCCCACCCTCCATTCTTCTACAGCTCCACCTTCTCCTACCCCCTCCCTCCCTCCATCTTCACCTCCACCTTCTCCCATCCCCTACCTCCCTCCCTCCCTCCATCCATCCTTCTACACCTCCACCTTCTCTCAACCCCTCCCACCCTCCATCCTTCTATATCTCCACCTTCTCTCACCCCTCCCTCCATCCATCTTCACCTCCACCTTCTCCCACCCCCTCCCTCCCTCCCTCCATCCTTCTGTATCTCCACCTTCTCTCAACCCCTCCCTCCCTCCATCCTTCTATATCTCCACCTTCTCCTACCCCCTCCCTCCCTCCATCCATCTTCACCTCCACCTTCTCCCACCCCCTACCTCCCTCCCTCCCTCCATCCATCCTTCTACACCTCCACCTTCTCTCAACCCCTCCCACCCTCCATCCTTCTATATCTCCACCTTCTCCTACCCTCTCCCTCCCTCCATCCTTCTATATCTCCACCTCTCCTACCCCCTCCCACCCTCCATCCTTCTATATCTCCACCTCTCCTACTCCCTCCCTCCCTCCATCATTATATATCTCCACCTTCTCCTACTCCCTCCCTCCCTCCATCCTTCTATATCTCCACCTTCTCTCAACCCCTCCCTCCCTCCATCCTTCTATATCTCCGCCTTCTCCTACCCTCTCCCTCCCTCCATCCTTCAACACCTCCACCGTATCCCACCCCTGCCCTCCTTCCCTCGCTCTCTCCTCACCCCAAATAGTTTCCCCTCTTTTACAGACAGACAGACAGACAGACAGACAGACAGACAGACAGACAGACAGACAGGCAGGCAGGCAGGCAGGCAGGCAGGCAGGCAGGCAGGCAGGCAGGCAGACAGACAGACAGACAGACAGACAGACAGACAGACAGACAGACAGACAGACAGACAGACAGACAGACAGACAGACAGACAGACAGACACAAAGGGGGAGAGATAAAATAAAGAGAGAGAGAGAGAAAAAGAGCAAAAGAGGAAAATAGACAAAGAGAGATAGATGGAGGGAGCCCCTCCAAAGCCACCCAGACACGTTCAAGCATCCGAGACGGTTGCTAAGTCAATCAGGGATGTTATGTTGTCTTTCCTGAAGATGTTTTAGAAGACAGGGTTGAACTCTGATCACAAAGGTAGGAACTTTATTTTTGAAAACAGAAGAATTTGGGAAAATATCATTGAGACTTCTTACACAGGATATTCATGTTTCAAAAGAGCTTCATGGTTTCTTCAATATTTTAGAGCGAAGTCTTTTAACCGTGCTGTTTCCACACGTTTTTGGGGGATGTGTTGGAAGCCAAGCTAACACAATATTTATATACTTGTCACGCCCTGACCATAGTTTGCTTTGTATGTTTCTATGTTTTGTTTGGTCAGGGTGTGATCTGAGTGGGCATTCTATGTTGTATGTCTAGTTTGTCTGTTTCTATGTGTTTGGCCTGATATGGTTCTCAATCAGAGGCAGGTGTTAGTCGTTGTCTCTGATTGGGAGCCGTATTTAGGTAGCCTGTTTTGTCATTGTGGGTGATTGTTCCTGTTACTGTGTTCCTGTGTTTTAGTGTTCACTATTTCGGGACTGTTGCGTCTTCGTTTATTTTGTCAGTTTATTATTTTGTTCTTTATTGAAAGTATTTTAATAAAAGATGAATACTCACCACGCTGCGTATTGGTCCGATATCTCCTACTCCTCCTCAGACGAGGAGGACGAAGAAAACCGTAAGTGCTGAGGCTTCTACAGGAAGTATTAGATTGGTTTGGGTTAAGTGCTGTGTCTTCTACAGGAAGTATTAGATTGGTTTGGGTTAAGTGCTGTGGCTTCTACAGGAAGTATTAGATTGGTTTGGGTTAAGTGCTGTGTCTTCTACAGGAAGTATTAGATTGGTTTGGGTTAAGTGCTGTGGCTTCTACAGGAAGTATTAGATTGGTTTGTGTTAAGTGCTGTGGCTTCTACAGGAAGTATTAGATTGGTTTGGGTTAAGTGCTGTGGCTTCTACAGGAAGAATTCGATTGGTTTGGGTTAAGTGTTGTGGCTTCTACAGGAAGTATTAGATTGGTTTGGGTTAAGTGCTGGGGCTTCTACAGGAAGTATTAGATTGGTTTGTGTTAAGTGCTGTGGCTTCTACAGGAAGTATTAGATTGGTTTGGGTTAAGTGCTGTGGCTTCTACAGGAAGTATTAGATTGGTTTGGGTTAAGTGCTGGGGCTTCTACAGGAAGTATTAGATTGGTTTGGGTTAAGTGTTGTGGCTTCTACAGGAAGTATTAGATTGGTAACAGATTGGCAACAGATGGTAGCGGACAGTGACTGCCGGCGACAGACGGTAACAGACAGTAACAGACAGCGACAGATGGTGACATACAGCGACATACAGTAACAGACAGCAGCAGTAGCAACAGGCAGTAACACAGCAACAGACAGCAGCAACAGACATCGGTAGCCGACAACAGACAGTAACAGACAGTAGCGGTGGCAACAGACCATAACAGACAGTGGCAGACAGCAACAGGCAGTAGCAGCAGTAGCCAACAGTAACAGACAGCAACATACCGCAACAGGCCGCAACAGACAGTAACCCGGCGACAGATGGCAACAGACAGTAACAGCCAGTAACACTGTACAGGGCGGTAACTGACAGCACCGGGCAGTAACAGACAGTAATAGACAGTAACGTTAGTAACAGACAGCAACATACACCAGCAGTGGCAACAGTAGCAGTAGTAACAGACAGTAACATACCGTAACAGACAGTAACAGACAGTTGCAGACAGTAGCAGTAGTAACAGACAGTAACAGTAGTAACAGACAGTAGCAGTAGTAACAGACAGTAACAGTAGTAACAGACAGTAGCAGTAGTAACAGACAGTATCAGCAGTAACAGACAGCAACAGACAGTTGCAGACCGTAGCAGTAGTAACAGACAGTAGCAGCGGTGCCCGACAGTAACAGACGTCAACAGACGGTGAATTAGTAACAGGCGGCGACGGGCGGTAACACAGTAACATACAGTGTCAGCGGTAACTAACGGTAGCATACAGCACCGGACAGTAACAGACATTATCAGACAGCAACAGACGGTGACAGACAGCAACGGGCAGTATCAGACAGAAATTGACAGTGACAGACAGTAACAGACAGTGACAGACAGTATCAGACTGTAACAGATGGTAACATACGGTAGCATACAGTAACAGACAGTAACAGACAGTAACAGGCAGCAACAGGTGGTAATATACAGTAATAGACAGCACATGTGGTAACAGACGGCGACAGTAGTAACATGCAGTAACATACCGTAACAGACAGTGACAGACGGAAACAGACAGTAACAGACAGTAACCGACGGTAACAGTAGTAACATGTGGTAACAGACTGCAGTAACAGACAGTGACATACAGTGACAGGCAGTAACAGACATCAACAGATGGTGCCATACAATAACAGACAGTGCCAGTAGTAACAGACAGTAACAGTGGTGGCATGCAGTAACAGACGGTAACAGTAGTAACAGACAGTAACAGACAGTACCAGACTGTAACAGTAGTAATAGACAGTAACAGTAGTAACATACAGTAGCAGTAGTAACAGACAGTAACAGTAGTAACAGACAGTAGCAGTGGTAACAGACAGTAACAGTAGTAATAGACAGTAACAGTAGTAACATACAGTAGCAGTAGTAACAGACAGTAACAGACAGTAACAGACAGTAACATACAGTAACAGACAGTAACAGTAGTAACAGACAGTAGCAGTGGTAACAGACAGTAACAGTAGTAACAGACAGTAGCAGTGGTAACAGACAGTAACAGTAGTAATAGACAGTAACAGTGGTAACATACAGTAGCAGTAGTAACAGACAGTAGCAGTAGTAACAGACAGTAGCAGTAGTAACAGACAGTAACAGTAGTAACAGACAGTAACAGTAGTAGCAGACAGTAGCAGTAGTAACAGACAGTAGCAGTAGTAACAGACAGTAGCAGTAGTAACAGACAGTAGCAGTAGTAACAGACAGTAGCAGTAGTAACAGACAGTAGCAGTAGTAACAGACAGTAACAGTAGTAACAGACAGTAACAGTAGTAGCAGACAGTAGCAGTAGTAACAGACAGTAGCAGTAGTAACAGACAGTAGCAGTAGTAACAGACAGTAGCAGTAGTAACAGACAGTAGCAGTAGTAACAGACAGTAGCAGTAGTAACAGACAACAAAATACAGTAACAGTAGTAACATACACTAGCAGTAGTAACAAACAGCAACAGATAGTAACAGTAGTAACAAACAGCAGCAGTAGTAACAGACAACAAAAGACAGTAACAGTAGTAACAGACAACAAAAGACAGTAACAGTAGTAACAGACAGTAACAGACTGTAACATTAGCAACAAACAGTAACCAACAGTAACAGTAGTAACATGCAGTAACAGACAGTAACGGACAGCAACAGGCAGTAACAGACAGCACCGGGCAGTAGCAGACAGTAACAGTAGTAACATACAGTAACAGTAGTAACAGACAGTAACAGTAGTAACAGACAACAAAAGACAGTAACAGTAGTAACAGACAGTGACAGTAGTAACAGGCAGTAACATACAGTACCAGACTGTAACAGTAGTAACAGACAGTAACAGTAGTAACAGACGGTAGCATACAGTAAAAGACAGCAACAAACAGCAACTTACAGTAACAGGCAGCAACAGCAACAGACAGTAACAGACAGTAACAAACAGTAACAAACAGTAAAAGATGGTAACAGACAGTAACAGACAGCAACAGTAACAGTGGCAACAGACAGTAGCAGTAGTAACAGACAGCAACAGTAGTAACAGACAGTAACAGACAGTAAAAGATGGTGAAGGTAGTAACAGACAGTAACAAACAGTAACATTAGTAACATACAGTAACAGTAGTAACAGACAGTAACAGTAGTAACAGACAGTATCATTAGCAACAGACAGCAACAGACAGTAACAGTAGTAACAGATGACAACGGTAGTAATAGGCAGTAACAGACAGCAACAGACAGTAACAGTAGTAACAGACAGTGACAGTAGTAACAGACATTAGCAGTAGTAACAGACAATAACAGACAATAACAGACAGTAACAAACAGTAACATACAGTAACAGTAGGAACAGACAGTAGCAGTAGTAACAGACAGTAGCAGTGGTAATGTAACGGATGTGAAATGGCTAGCTCGTTAGCGGGTACGCGCTACTAGCGTTTCAATCAGTTACGTCACTTGCTTTGAAACCTATTAGTAGTGTTTCCCCTTGCTCTGCAAGGACCTTGGCTTTTGTGGAGCGATGGGTAACGATGCTTCGTGGGCGACCGTTGTTGATGTGTGCAGAGGGTCCCTGGTTCACGCCCGGGTCCCTTGTTCGCGCCCGGGTCGGGGCGAGGGGACGTACTAAAGTTATACTGTTACAGTAACAGACAGTAAAAGACAGTAACATTAGTAACATATAGTAACAGTAGCAACAGACAGTAGCAACAGACAGCAACAGTAGTAACATGCAGTAACAGCAGTAACATATGACAACGGTAGTAATAGACAGTAACAGTAGTAACAGACAGCAACAGACAGTTGCAGTAGTAACAGACCGTAGCAGTAGTAACAGACTTTAACAGGCAGTAACAGACAGTAACAGTAGTAACAGACAGTAACATACAGTAACAGACAGTAACATACAGTAACATACAGTAACAGTAGTAACAGACAGTAACAGACAGTAACAGACAGCAACAGACAGTAACAGACAGCAACAGACAGTAATAGACAGTAACAGACAGCAACATACAGTAACATACAGTAACAGTAGTAACAGACAGTAACAGTAGTAACAGAGAGTAACAGACAGTAACATACGGTAACAGTAGTAACAGACAGTAACAGTAGTAACAGACAGTAACAGACAGTAACATACGGTAACAGTAGTAACAGACAGTAACATACAGTAACAGACAGTAACATACAGTAACAGATGGTAACAGACAGTAACAGACTTTAACAGGCGGTTACAGACAGTAACAGTAGTAACAGACAGTAGCAGTAGTAACAGACAGTAGCAGTAGTAACAGACAGTAACAGACAGTAACAGACAGTAACATACAGTAACAGACTTTAACAGGCAGTAACAGGCAGTAACAGTAGTAACAGACAGTAACATACAGTAACAGTAGTAACATACAGTAACATACAGTAGCAGTAGTAACAGACAGTAACAGTAGTAACATACAGTAACATACAGTAGCAGTAGTAACAGACAGTAACAGTAGTAACAGACAGTAGCAGCAGTAACAGACAGTAACATACAGTAACGGACAGTAACATACAGTAACAGACAGTAGCAGTAGTAATAGACAGTAACAGTAGTAACAGACTGTAACAGTAGTAACAGACAGTAACAGTAGCAACAGACGGTAACAGTAGTAACAGACAGTAACAGTAGTAACAGACAGTAACGGTAGTAACAGACAGTAGCAGTAGTAACAGACAGTAGCAGTAGTAACAGACAGTAACAGACAGTAACAGACAGTAACATACAGTAACAGACTTTAACAGGCAGTAAGAGGCAGTAACAGACAGTAACATACAGTAACAGACAGTAACAGACAGTAACAGACAGTAACATACAGTAACATACAGTAACAGTAGTAAGAGACAGTAGCAGTAGTAACAGACAGTAACAGTAGTAACAGAGAGTAACAGTAGTAACATACAGTAGCAGTAGTAACAGACAGTAACAGTAGTAACAGACAGTAGCAGTGGTAACAGGCAACAGCAGTAGTAGCAGACAGTAGCAGTAGTAACAAACAGTAAAAGACAGCAACAGGCAGTAAAAGACAGCAACAGACAGCAACAGCCAGTAACAGACAGTAACAGTAGTAACAGACAGTAACAGACAGTAACAGACAGTAACAGACAGCACCAGACAGTAACAGTAGTAGCATACAGTGACAGTAGCAACAAACAGCAGCGGTAGTAACAGACAACAAAAGACAGTAACAGACAGTAACAGACAGTAACAGACTGTAACATTAGCAACAAACAGTAACCAACAGTAACAGTAGTAACATGCAGTAACAGACAGTAACGGACAGCAACAGGCAGTAACAGACAGCACCGGGCAGTAGCAGACAGTAACAGTAGTAACAGACAACAAAAGACAGTAACAGTAGTAACAGACAGTGACAGTAGTAACAGGCAGTAACATACAGTACCATACAGTAACGGAAGTAACAGACAGTAGCAGTAGTAACAGACGGTAACATACAGTAAAAGACAGCAACAAACAGCAACTGACAGTAACAGGCAGCAACAGCAACAGACAGTAACAGACAGTAACAGACGGTAACATACAGTAAAAGACAGCAACAAACAGCAACTTACAGTAACAGGCAGCAACAGCAACAGACAGTAACAGACAGTAACAAACAGTAAAAGATGGTAACAGACAGTAACAGACAGCAACAGTAACAGTGGCAACAGACAGTAGCAGTAGTAACAGACAGCAACAGTAGTAACAGACAGTAACAGACAGTAAAAGATGGTGAAGGTAGTAACAGACAGTAACAAACAGTAACATTAGTAACATACAGTAACAGTAGCAACAGACAGTAACAGTAGTAACAGACAGTAACAGTAGTAACAGACAGTAACAGTAGTAACAGACAGTATCATTAGCAACAGACAGCAACAGACAGTAACAGTAGTAACAGATGACAACGGTAGTAATAGGCAGTAACAGACAGCAACAGACAGTAACAGTAGTAACAGACAGTGACAGTAGTAACAGACATTAGCAGTAGTAACAGACAATAACAGACAATAACAGACAGTAACAAACAGTAACATACAGTAACAGTAGGAACAGACAGTAGCAGTAGTAACAGACAGTAACAGTGGTAATGTAACAGATGTGAAATGGCTAGCTCGTTAGCGGGTACGCGCTACTAGCGTTTCAATCAGTTACGTCACTTGCTTTGAAACCTATTAGTAGTGTTTCCCCTTGCTCTGCAAGGACCTTGGCTTTTGTGGAGCGATGGGTAACGATGCTTCGTGGGCGACCGTTGTTGATGTGTGCAGAGGGTCCCTGGTTCACGCCCGGGTCCCTTGTTCGCGCCCGGGTCGGGGCGAGGGGACGTACTAAAGTTATACTGTTACAGTAACAGACAGTAAAAGACAGTAACATTAGTAACATATAGTAACAGTAGCAACAGACAGTAGCAACAGACAGCAACATAAAGTAACAGTGGCAACATACAGTAACAGACAGTAGCATTAGCAACAGACAGCAACAGACAGTAACAGTAGTAACATGCAGTAACAGCAGTAACATATGACAACGGTAGTAATAGACAGTAACAGTAGTAACAGACAGCAACAGACAGTTGCAGTAGTAACAGACCGTAGCAGTAGTAACAGACTTTAACAGGCAGTAACAGACAGTAACAGTAGTAACAGACAGTAACATACAGTAACAGACAGTAACATACAGTAACATACAGTAACAGTAGTAACAGACAGTAACAGACAGTAACAGACAGCAACAGACAGTAACAGACAGAAACAGACAGTAATAGACAGTAACAGACAGCAACATACAGTAACATACAGTAACAGTAGTAACAGACAGTAACAGTAGTAACAGAGAGTAACAGACAGTAACATACGGTAACAGTAGTAACAGACAGTAACAGTAGTAACAGACAGTAACAGACAGTAACATACGGTAACAGTAGTAACAGACAGTAACATACAGTAACAGACAGTAACATACAGTAACAGATGGTAACAGACAGTAACAGACTTTAACAGGCGGTTACAGACAGTAACAGTAGTAACAGACAGTAGCAGTAGTAACAGACAGTAGCAGTAGTAACAGACAGTAACAGACAGTAACAGACAGTAACATACAGTAACAGACTTTAACAGGCAGTAACAGGCAGTAACAGTAGTAACAGACAGTAACATACAGTAACAGTAGTAACATACAGTAACATACAGTAGCAGTAGTAATAGACAGTAACAGTAGTAACAGACTGTAACAGTAGTAACAGACAGTAACAGTAGCAACAGACGGTAACAGTAGTAACAGACAGTAGCAGTAGTAACAGACAGTAGCAGTAGTAACAGACAGTAACAGTAGTAACATACAGTAACATACAGTAGCAGTAGTAACAGACAGTAACAGTAGTAACAGACAGTAGCAGCAGTAACAGACAGTAACATACAGTAACGGACAGTAACATACAGTAACAGACAGTAGCAGTAGTAATAGACAGTAACAGTAGTAACAGACTGTAACAGTAGTAACAGACAGTAACAGTAGCAACAGACGGTAACAGTAGTAACAGACAGTAACAGTAGTAACAGACAGTAACGGTAGTAACAGACAGTAGCAGTGGTAACAGACAGTAGCAGTAGTAACAGACAGTAACAGACAGTAACAGACAGTAACATACAGTAACAGACTTTAACAGGCAGTAAGAGGCAGTAACAGACAGTAACATACAGTAACAGACAGTAACAGACAGTAACAGACAGTAACATACAGTAACATACAGTAACAGTAGTAAGAGACAGTAGCAGTAGTAACAGACAGTAACAGTAGTAACAGAGAGTAACAGTAGTAACATACAGTAGCAGTAGTAACAGACAGTAACAGTAGTAACAGACAGTAGCAGTAGTAACAAACAGTAAAAGACAGCAACAGGCAGTAAAAGACAGCAACAGACAGCAACAGCCAGTAACAGACAGTAACAGTAGTAACAGACAGTAACAGACAGTAACAGACAGTAACAGACAGCACCAGACAGTAACAGTAGTAGCATACAGTGACAGTAGCAACAAACAGCAGCGGTAGTAACAGACAACAAAAGACAGTAACAGTAGTAACAGACAGTAACAGACTGTAACATTAGCAACAAACAGTAACCAACAGTAACAGTAGTAACATGCAGTAACAGACAGTAACGGACAGCAACAGGCAGTAACAGACAGCACCGGGCAGTAGCAGACAGTAACAGTAGTAACAGACAACAAAAGACAGTAACAGTAGTAACAGACAGTGACAGTAGTAACAGGCAGTAACATACAGTACCATACAGTAACGGAAGTAACAGACAGTAGCAGTAGTAACAGACGGTAACATACAGTAAAAGACAGCAACAAACAGCAACTGACAGTAACAGGCAGCAACAGCAACAGACAGTAACAGACAGTAACAGACGGTAACATACAGTAAAAGACAGCAACAAACAGCAACTTACAGTAACAGGCAGCAACAGCAACAGACAGTAACAGACAGTAACAAACAGTAAAAGATGGTAACAGACAGTAACAGACAGCAACAGTAACAGTGGCAACAGACAGTAGCAGTAGTAACAGACAGCAACAGTAGTAACAGACAGTAACAGACAGTAAAAGATGGTGAAGGTAGTAACAGACAGTAACAAACAGTAACATTAGTAACATACAGTAACAGTAGCAACAGACAGTAACAGTAGTAACAGACAGTAACAGTAGTAACAGACAGTAACAGTAGTAACAGACAGTATCATTAGCAACAGACAGCAACAGACAGTAACAGTAGTAACAGATGACAACGGTAGTAATAGGCAGTAACAGACAGCAACAGACAGTAACAGTAGTAACAGACAGTGACAGTAGTAACAGACATTAGCAGTAGTAACAGACAATAACAGACAATAACAGACAGTAACAAACAGTAACATACAGTAACAGTAGGAACAGACAGTAGCAGTAGTAACAGACAGTAACAGTGGTAATGTAACAGATGTGAAATGGCTAGCTCGTTAGAGGGTACGCGCTACTAGCGTTTCAATCAGTTACGTCACTTGCTTTGAAACCTATTAGTAGTGTTTCCCCTTGCTCTGCAAGGACCTTGGCTTTTGTGGAGCGATGGGTAACGATGCTTCGTGGGCGACCGTTGTTGATGTGTGCAGAGGGTCCCTGGTTCACGCCCGGGTCCCTTGTTCGCGCCCGGGTCGGGGCGAGGGGACGTACTAAAGTTATACTGTTACAGTAACAGACAGTAAAAGACAGTAACATTAGTAACATATAGTAACAGTAGCAACAGACAGTAGCAACAGACAGCAACATAAAGTAACAGTGGCAACATACAGTAACAGACAGTAGCATTAGCAACAGACAGCAACAGACAGTAACAGTAGTAACATGCAGTAACAGCAGTAACATATGACAACGGTAGTAATAGACAGTAACAGTAGTAACAGACAGCAACAGACAGTTGCAGTAGTAACAGACCGTAGCAGTAGTAACAGACTTTAACAGGCAGTAACAGACAGTAACAGTAGTAACAGACAGTAACATACAGTAACAGACAGTAACATACAGTAACATACAGTAACAGTAGTAACAGACAGTAACAGACAGTAACAGACAGTAACAGACAGTAACAGACAGTAATAGACAGTAACAGACAGCAACATACAGTAACATACAGTAACAGTAGTAACAGACAGTAACAGTAGTAACAGAGAGTAACAGACAGTAACATACGGTAACAGTAGTAACAGACAGTAACAGTAGTAACAGACAGTAACAGACAGTAACATATGGTAACAGTAGTAACAGACAGTAACATACAGTAACAGACAGTAACATACAGTAACAGATGGTAACAGACAGTAACAGACTTTAACAGGCGGTTACAGACAGTCACAGTAGTAACAGACAGTAGCAGTAGTAACAGACAGTAGCAGTAGTAACAGACAGTAACAGACAGTAACAGACAGTAACATACAGTAACAGACTTTAACAGGCAGTAACAGGCAGTAACAGTAGTAACAGACAGTAACATACAGTAACAGTAGTAACATTCAGTAACATACAGTAGCAGTAGTAACAGACAGTAACAGTAGTAACAGACAGTAGCAGCAGTAACAGACAGTAACATATAGTAACGGACAGTAACATACAGTAACAGACAGTAGCAGTAGTAATAGACAGTAACAGTAGTAACAGACTGTAACAGTAGTAACAGACAGTAACAGTAGCAACAGACGGTAACAGTAGTAACAGACAGTAACAGTAGTAACAGACAGTAACGGTAGTAACAGACAGTAGCAGTAGTAACAGACAGTAACAGACAGTAACAGACAGTAACATACAGTAACAGACTTTAACAGGCAGTAAGAGGCAGTAACAGACAGTAACATACAGTAACAGACAGTAACAGACAGTAACAGACAGTAACATACAGTAACATACAGTAACAGTAGTAAGAGACAGTAGCAGTAGTAACAGACAGTAACAGACATTAACAGATGGTAACAGACAGTAACAGACAGTAACAGTAGTAACAGACAGTAGCAGTAGTAACATACAGTAGAGGTAGTACCAGACGGTAACAGACAGTAACAGTAGTAACAGACAGTAACAGATGGTAGCGGTAGTAACAGACAGTGACAGACGGTAACAGACAGTAACAGTAGTAATAGACAGTAGCAGATGGTAGCGGTAGTAATAGACAGTAACAGACAGTAACCGACAGTAACAGTAGTAATAGACAGTAGCAGATGGTAGCGGTAGTAATAGACAGTAACAGACAGTAACAGACAGTAACAGACAGTAACAGACAGTAACATACAGTAACATACTGTAACAGTAGTAACAGACAGTAGCAGTAGTAACAGACAGTAACATACGGTAACATACAGTAACAGACAGTACCAGTAGTAACAGACAGTAGCAGTAGTAACAGACAGTAGCAGTAGTAACATACAGTAGCAGTAGTAACAGACAGTAACATACAGTAACAGACAGTAACAGTAGTAACAGACAGTAGCAGTAGTAACAGACAGTAACATACGGTAACAGACAGTAGCAGTAGTAACAGACAGTAGCAGTAGTAACAGACAGTAGCAGTAGTAACAGACAGTAACATACAGTAACAGACTGTAACAGTAGTAACAGACAGTAGCAGTAGTAACAGACAGTAACAGTAGTAACAGACAGTAGCAGTAGTAACAGACAGTAACAGTAGTAACATACAGTAACAGACAGTAACAGACAGTAACAGTAGTAACAGACAGTAACAGACAGTAGCAGTAGTAACAGACAGTAACAGTAGTAATAGACAGTAACAGTAGTAACAGACAGTAACAGTAGTAACAGACTGTAACAGTAGTAATAGACAGTAACAGTTGTAATAGACAGTAGCAGTAGTAACAGACAGTAACAGTAGTAACAGACTGTAACAGTAGTAATAGACAGTAACAGTAGTAACAGACAGTAACAGTAGTAATAGACTGTAACAGTAGTAACAGACAGTAACAGACTGTAACAGTAGTAACAGACAGTAACAGACAGTAACAGACTGTAACAGTAGTAACAGACAGTAACAGACAGTAGCAGACGTTAACAGACAGAGTAGAGGCACGCCTGGGCCTGGTCTTCAGGAAACATGGACCTCCTCTTCCTCCCATCACAGAGTAGCGGCATGGCCCGGCTTTCAGGAAACATG
This sequence comes from Salvelinus fontinalis, assembly GCF_029448725.1. Lineage (NCBI taxonomy): Eukaryota > Metazoa > Chordata > Actinopteri > Salmoniformes > Salmonidae > Salvelinus > Salvelinus fontinalis. The sequence goes on along the minus strand of NW_026602225.1, from coordinate 796 downwards.
GACCTCCTCTTCCTCCCATCACAGAGTAGAGGCATGGCCTGGTCTTCAGGAAACATGGACCTCCTCTTCCTCCCATCCCAGAGTAGAGGCACGGCCCGGGCTTCAGGAAACATGGACCTCCTCTTCCTCCCATCCCAGAGCAGAGGCATGGCCCGGGCTTCAGGAAACATGGACCTCCTCTTCCTCCCATCCCAGAGTAGAGGCATGGCCCGGGCTTCAGGAAACATGGACCTCCTCTTCCTCCCATCCCAGAGCAGAGGCATGGCCCGGGCTTCAGGAAACATGGACCTCCGCTTCCTCCCATCCCAGAGTAGAGGCATGGCCCGGGCTTCAGGAAACATGGACCTCCTCTTCCTCCCATCCCAGAGCAGAGGCATGGCCCGGGCTTCAGGAAACATGGACCTCCTCTTCCTCCCATCCCAGAGCAGAGGCATGGCCCGGGCTTCAGGAAACATGGACCTCCTCTTCCTCCCATCCCAGAGCAGAGGCATGGCCCGGGCTTCAGGAAACATGGACCTCCTCTTCCTCCCATCCCAGAGTAGAGGCACGGCCTGGGCCAAGCAAGGAGAGAACACATTACCATTCAGCTAATGTCTCCATTATCAGCCCCCTCACAAAGGCACAACGTTTTAGAGCAGTGCTGAATGTGAGGCACTTTAAAAGCTGAGATGGGTGGAGGAAAGAAGGAGAGCTTCCTGTGACAGTCTGTACTTAGAGTTATCAGGCACCACGGCGTGGAGCAGAGGGCCCGCCATGACACCACACTGAGTAACATTCTCTGCGGGGGGCATCCTCT